>NC_081428.1:23611600-23911600 GCF_949786415.1 Peromyscus eremicus | reverse complement strand
TTCTGAAGAACATTAAGGCTCTGAGTTCTGGATTTCTAGTTGCAGACAATAAAGACAATGTCACTGCTGAGTTCTATGTACCTTAAATACGTTTTCTCAAACACTATGGTGCAGATGTAAGTCGGGAGATGACCTGAGGTACAGGAACTAGCTCTCCCTCACAGCATTCTACATTCATCTTTGAAGCATTGAGTTATTAACTTAGGAATATCTGATTTCAAAGTGCAGACGTCAAGTCGTAACTAGATTCCTTATTTTCAATGACACCCAGAATCTTTACAGGTTTGATAACAAACACAGATAATTTTAAATTCATAATATCTGAGTCCTACTAGAAATCAGTTTTTTTTTTCAAAAAAAAAAAAAAAAACAAAAACAAATGATTTGAAACACAGCAGCCACTTTGCCTTTCAAACAAGTTTCCACTAGTCCTCTATCTCCTTAGGCAAATAGCAAAGTCCTTATGAGAAGAATGGTTAAAATGTCAGGAGGGTCAAAAGACAGCCGAACAAAAAGATCAGAGAGCCACGCAGAACTGGATGTGGTTTTCTGTTCAGCACATTAGAATGTGGATTATCTCCCTGGAACCGTTAATGGGATGGAAATTGCACATAAGGCTTCTTTGCATCAATAAAATGCAGCTCAACCTTGACTCTTGTAATATATATATATATATATATATATATATATATATATATATATAGTGAGATGTGATAAAAGAAACAGTTTTACAGATCAGCTAAACATCACGTTCTACTGAAGGAGAAAGACTTAATGTATATAAAGGGATCACATGCTTTGCACTAATGGAACACAGTTGTGACTTAAACATCTAATGCATACCATATTCTGATCTGCGATAGAAGACATTTATTGAAGGAATGAACACGGGAAATCATCCAGCAACCTGCCATTCAATTAGAAAGGGAACAGGTTATTCGGCATCTGAATAGAAAAGGAAAAAACTGTAAAGAAATGAAACAAGACAAATAGTATACAAATACAGAGAAGTAGCCACGCAGAAGGAGACGCAGTGGAATCTCCCATTCAGAGTGGAGCCTTCCAATGAAGACAGCCAACCTGTAGGTTATGGCACCAGAAAGGTCAGGGAGGGCTACCCACACCAAACATCTTGATTTATAAATGAGTGAACACAATCATCTGATAAAAAAACCTTCAAACTACTCCATTGCAAGACGTAACTGGATGATTATTAGCCTCGTTTTTCTTTCTTTAAAGAATGGGCAAGATAATGATATGTTACAATTTGTGGGAATGTTGTAATTTACATTTATATTCAAGGGTTGCTTTCCAAAGCGCTTCTTTCTTAAGGGTCCCCTTACCCTTTCACCAGTAAAATAAACAAAAGGAACAAGTACTTGCTTTAGAATTGGAGCAATCAATGCTCAACCAGTTTCTATTCATTATATGAAAGGCTGCGGATAGAGTGAATGAAGTTAAAGATTATACATAATATTCCACATACCAACCTGCATTTACATATGCATATATAATTCATTTTTCTTCCTTTAAGCTTTACGCTTACCCACTCTTACATGGAAGAAATTTAGAGGGAATTTAGTATCAGTAACTTGTCTCTTGGAAGGTTGGAGGATTAGATATATCAAAAGTAGAATTTACATTCTCCTTTGATGAAATATTGTCTATTGTAGTCTATGTCTTTATTTTGTTTTGTTTGAACAGGGTCTTGTACATCACCCAAAGAGTATTGGAATTCACAATTCTCCTGCCTCAGCCTCCCTAGTACTAGGGTGTGGGTATAAACCACATATTCTTAGACTTTTTAAAAAATTATAAATGATATTTGGCCACAGAAACATTAAAATTATCTAATTTTCATTATTGGTAATTACAAGATGGACCAAGAGAAAGCAGGGGAATTGAATGAAGTAACGGTGCTGTGGGAGTGAGACTGGTACAGCCACCATGGAAATCACAAAATGCTAGAAATAGATATGCAGGCATATAACCAAACACTCTATATCCTACTCCTCCTTTAATTGATTCTCTGCTCACAACAGTTAGGAAATGGACACAACCTACATCTCCTCAACTTTTGAATGTATAATAAAAATATGGTACTTTTATACAATAAAATATTACCCAGCTGCCAAGAAAAACAAAAACGTCAAATTCCCAGGTGGACAAATGAGACTGAAAAGAATCCATTTGAATGAGATGACCTAGAAAGACAAACATCAAATGGTTTTTGTCATCATCATTGTTGTTCGTGGATCTTAGCTTTGGATCTTTAGATGCATGTTTCATTTGGAATACTCATGGGTGCCCGGAACTTAGTCAGGGGCCATGCAAGATATGGAGGCATTGGGGCGGAGGGAGGGGGGGTGCACAATACATCAAGAGAAGGGAGAAAGAAAACAGTGATATAAATAGGAAAAGGTGAATAATGGCTTAGGAAGGGTTGAATGGGGTGGGGGATGAGAGGGTAGGGTTGAGGAGGGAATATGGGGAAAACCCTACTATTGTTACTCCGCTAAAGGGCCATATTATTAAACTAACTACTAACGATTCATCGTTATAATCATTGATGAATACACCTCTCAACACTCATTAAAGAAGCTTTGACTTACAGTAGATAGCAATTACTACAGAACCACAGCTGACCAATGTGTAGAACGTAAGAGACTACAGAATACACAGATGTCCCTCAATGGGACATCTCTATCACACCCCATCCTCCCAAACTCAGGGATCATCACAGAAGAGGGAGCAGAAACAGGAGAAGGGGCAGGGGCAGTGGATGACTACAATGAAATGTTGTCCTAACACAACAGAGTAGGTGTACCTATGAACTCAGAGTGGTTGCAGCAGCATGCACAAGACCAATGCAAGCAAAAGGCATACAAAATCCCAGAGTGGAAGGAAAGAGTGAGCAAGAAGGCTCATTTCTCGCTGAGGGGCTATTGGTAATGGATAGCTTCTGGGAGAGGAGAGTTAGTTTTCTTTAATGGTGTGGCCCTTAGTAGTTTCAGCATGCTGTATGGATGGCCACATACTTCACAGTATATAGGCACCACAAATTGGACTTGATGTGTTAACAAATATAGGAGTACAAATTTGGTTTTGTTTGGGTGGTATGACTCTAGAGGAGGATGGAGAGGAGGGTGAATATGATTAAAACATTGCATATGAAATTGTCAATTAATGAAAATGAGAAGTGGAAAAAAATATCCAAGGTCATAGATGCCTGTAAAAAAAATGAGATTAAAAGTAAGATGATACGATGACTGAAAAGAAAAGTTTTAAAGAATAAAGAAGAATAAAGAATGTCTAAAAATGGCCAAGAAAACAAGAACAAACAAAAACATTCAAAAAAAAAACAAGACAAACCAAACCAAAACAACAACAACAACACAAAATCCAACACCACCAACCAAAATCTCCTTTGCTTTTACAGTCAGTGTTATGATGGGAACAGAAAAATCAGTGACCAGGGAAGTGGCGCTCTTAGCAGATAAAGATGCTTTGACTTGAGGAACAATATAATTGGAATAAATGAGTAAAGGAAAGATCAAACATGTGGAGAATATTGTTCGCAGTAATTTATGGATTCCTGAAGGCAGCTTAAAATGTGGAGAAGACAGGAGGGCCTAAGAAAAAAACAGTAGTGACTGTGTGGTCCAGGACCTCATTCAACTGAAAGCACAAAAGAGAAGGGCCAACAGGGAGTCTGGGATTTGTTTGTGACAGATAATGTAAATAATAAAGATATGACAGATGTGGTAAATAGAACAATATCTCCCTAAATTTTTTTATAGTACTCTCTGGAATCTGTAAATATTCATTTTTTTTTTAGGGTAAAAAGGTGTCATGATTCTGGATTATGTAGGTGTCTGCTACATATCAACACAGGGGTCCTTACAAGAGAAAAGCAGGTGGAGATTTCATACAGGGCCACATAGAAGTGATGACAATGTGAAGAAGGAGGTGAGAACTGAGCTGATATGACCATATGTGTGGGAGTCCTCTTTCCCTTTTGGCCTGTTGGCCACCAGGTCAAGAGGGGAATAAGGCAGAGGGGCGCAGAAAGCTTTGTCCTCTGCCCATGAGCACGAATGGAGACAGCCCTCTGGGAGACAGATTTCAGCGAATCAGCTTAATTTTATTCCAGAATATAAGGAATATGTAGGATTGGGGAACCTGGGGATAAACTCTAATTTGCATTAAGTGGCACACTCCTATAACAAGGCTTAGTATGTGGCAGTAGGATCCTATAGCAGAGCTCCCAGTTTTCTTAGCAGAGATCTGTGCCAAAGGTCAAGCTAAAGATGAATCAGGCATCCGGTTTAGAGGCAGCTTTTAGATATGGTCAGTTCTCCAGGTCAAGGGACATTCTCCAGATAAGGGCAGGTAGAGAGCAGGAAGCTTTTCTGGAGGGAGGAATCTCCATGTTGTTGAACTTACAAGCTGTTAGACCATGGGTAGGCTGCAACCTTTGACCAGCCAGCAATGTCTTCCAACACATATGCACCACAGTCCGGTGGTCAGCTGAAGCTGGAGAGACAATCCTCCTCTCCATCCTCCAATGGGAAGATGTATGACTCTTTTTGCCCTTTAGTTTTATTTCTAATACTAGGTCTAGACTTATGGCCCCTACATCTGTAAGGGAATTAAGTTCTATTGTTTTAGACACCAAATTTATGGTAACTTGTTACAGTACCAAAAAACAAAACAAAACAAAAACATGTCTTTTAACGCACTACTTGAGGTAAGATTATGAGGTTTTGATGTTGGCTGTCTGTTGGGCTCTGGAGCTTTCTTCTAGGTTGCATCTCCTGGGCTACATCTCCAATGTGGCTTTTATGTTCACACTTGACTCATCTGGTCAAAAGCCAGGGCAAGCTGGGAATCTGTTTCAACATCCTACACTCTTTCCTGTCTGATCCTAGCTTGCTTGGCCATCTTCAACCTATGCCAGTCTAATGAAGGTAAGAATTTTACATGGCAGTTGGCTTTCTCAGTGGGAGAATTTAAAAGAAGAATGGGAAGAAATTTTTTATAACTAAATCTTGTACATGTTTAAAAAAGTTGTTCTAACAAATTGTTTTGTCAAGCAAGAAACTATGATCACCCCAAACTCAAGAGAAGCAAAATAAGATCCCACCTCCTAGGAGAAGGAAAGAGAATAAATTTTTGGCGTTCATTAATCTACTTTCTCAAATGTTGCCAAGGATTACAGGAGGCACATGTGCTTTAGAGATAAGCACAAGAGGAGAAAATAGAGAATAAAATACTTCCAAAGCAGATTGAAAAAAGGTTCTAAATTTATTAGATTTGTGATAGGAAAGTTTAATTGATCATTATCAGTTGACTAACTGTAAGTAAGGGAGCATGGCAAAAATGGAGAGCAGAAATTGTTCTATTTTTATGAGAATTAGAAATTGTACCTGTTTATTAAATACATATGAATTAGATTATATGACTGGTAATTCTTATGAAAGTATCTATAACAAATTTGATATCTGTAACTTTCTTGTTTTATTCTTACCCTACCTTCATAGGTCTTTGGGGAGTGGAGTGGGGGCACAGTCTTTACTATATGGCCAGGTTGGTCTCAGAATTGCTATGTAGCTCAAGCTGGTGTCAAACTCACAGTGATGTTCCTCAGCCCCAAGAGTGCTGAGATGATAGGCACATGCTAGCACAGTGCACTGTTTCAGGCTATCCTAAGAACCTATGTAGATTGAGCTATCCTAAGAACCTATGTAGATTTTTAGTTAGAAGACAGATAGATGTTAAGTCCTTATTTGGGCAAAGTTTTGGTGACTCTATCAAAACTATTATCCATGGAAGATTCTGGTCCATGAAATGTGTGTATAGTGGTGGAAGAGACCAAAATGGCTTAGGAAAATGGTTTTCTGGAAGGAAAGGTGTAGCTGAAGTTTTCCTGCTCCTGTCCAGCTCCCTCAGCCCTGCAGCCACTTGGACCCAAGTAAACACACAGAGGCTTATATTAACTAAAACTGCTTGGCCATTAGCTCAGGCTAACTATTGACTAGCTCTCACACTTAAATTAACCCATAATTCTTATTTATGTTTAGCCACATGGCTTGGTACCTTTATTCAGTTCTGCCTTCATATCTTGCTTCCTCTGTGTCTGGCTGGCGACTCCTGACTCTTCCCAGAATTCTCTTCTCTGCTTGTCCCGCCGATACTTCCTGCCTGGCTACTGGCCAATCAAAACTTTATTTATTTACCAATCAGAGAAACACATTCACAGCATACAGCACCATATCCACAGCAGAAAGGGAATATTATATTAACCTTCTGTTATTGATTCTTAATTGTTAGAGTCTTTCAGATGAATTGGCATTTCAGGAAAGACAGGATTTTGAAGTCAAGTAACTTAAATCAGCAAACAAGAATTTCTGAATCTAGGCTAAAGGGACATGAGGTTCTGGTCTAGTGTTCCTACAACAGTGGAAACCAGACAGCGTCCCCAGGAAAGTACCCATCTCATGTGCAAGGACCTCATTTGACCAGAGGCCTAGGCATAACAATGCAAACTCAGATGCTAATATTCAACTTCCTTGTCCCATGGAGAGAGAAATGGGTGGCATTTGGTGGGGGAACACTTCCTTTAACAGACAGAGGCCTCTGCAGAAAACCAGGCAGTAGAGATCCCAGTACAGAGTGGACTAAGCTTGAGAGAGCTATCTACTTTTGTCCTGAGAAATGACACCTTATATATCTAAGGAAGTGTGGGTCCCTACCTGTATGGGGTTGAAAGGCCAAGGCTCTTTTATCTTCAGACTCCAAATGCTTTGGGACATTTAATGTTGGGGTTGAGGACTTAGGATGCAAGTACCTTTGAGTTTAGTAATAGTTCATATGTGGTACTTAGGACACTTAGGTTTATAAAATTGTTATTTTTATGTTTAGTTCCATTTATCTGAGTTTAAAAGCATTGTCTCATTATACTAAGTTTATAGATATCCGTGTGCCAGCATACACATGCACATGCATGCATGCACGTGCACACACACATGCCACATAGACTTCAAATAACTTTAGAACTATAAAAGGAAGAATTTTGTACTACCTTTCTGGACCGGGGGAGAAAACGCAGGACCTCATAGTTAGTACGCAAGCACTCTACCCCTGGGCCAAATCCTCAGCCCTTCACTTTCTTCTATTTTTAAGCTTGACTCTGAGTTACAGTGTTTACATTATATGTTTGAATGAAACAGTTAAAACGTCCTCATTTTTCCTTATTTTTTCTAATATATTATCTTTTACTCTTCCTAAAGAGAACAGAATGGTGAGGGAGAAAAGCTATTCAGTTTGGATAGTACTTCAATTTAAGTTATTTCAAGGCACATTGCATTGCTACAGAATTTTCCAACATGTGAAAGAGTTGCCCGTGTGGTTCACAAGCATTAGAAGGTCACTGTCTTCTATCTACATATCTCCTGCTATCAAGTTCAACAAATACCTGTTTAGTGGTAGCTTTAGAAAATGACCTTGAGTACTTGATTGGTAGCTCAAAGTTATAAATTTTTTTGCTGCTGACTCAAATGAAATTAATTCTTGGGAATCAAAGCAAAACCAAACAACAATGACACACTATTATGTTTTTGTGTGTTCTAAAAATAAATTGGTTGTCAGCAGCCAGTTCTGGTTCTGTGAAAGACTTTTGAAGTCAGATCAATGTCTTTGATGTGCACCGAACTGACAAACACCATAAATATTTAAATATTAAATAAAGCTTCCCTTTATAAAGTATGCATTCATGTTGGGAATTAGAATGAAATTGTTACCAGCACCAACAGAGCCCACCATGTCAGTGTTATACTTGAATGCAATGAAGCAAATGCACGCTCAGCTTTGCCGAATCACATGGGCATTTCTACATTATAAATAGGACATCAAATGTAACCCAGCCATTCTCCTGGGTTTGAAAGTTTAGACCTTTGGTGTCTCCATGCCCCTCCTACAGGCCAAATGTGCATAAAATCTGTTGAGGGTCTAATTAGACCCTGAAGTTTTTTTATTTCATTTTTGCACTTTGTTGGGATTGAACCTGGTTCTCTGCTATAGTGGGTACCCCACCCATCCCTTATTCATTTGTTTTAGTTGGATGTTGAATGGTTGGCTTTGAATCAATAATTTAGTTTTGCTATTATTTGTCTCGTCAATCCTTAAAACATATTTCCCTATGATCACTATAAACATCATTCAGTTGCATAACCATAAAATAGTATACTAAGAATGCACACACACACACACACACATATATATATATATATATATATATATATATATATATATATATATATACTTTCTTCACACATACAAGAATACAAGAATGTATTTTTTTTCTTAGTAACACGGGGCAGATATTTGGAGAATGGTATTATGTTTCCGACAAAATCCCACAGTACCTTAGTCTCAGCCATTTGTCCCCTTTTAATGGTTTTTCCATTTCCTCACCTATTTGCCAGGTCACCTTTGTGCAAACCACCACAACCTGTCAAGAAGACCAGAGTCAGGGCATGTGCATTGTATATTAAGACATCTACAGCAAACCCATAGTAAGAGGACATTAAAGAGAGGAGGGAAAAAGAGTCTGAACAAATGAATGCAGTAGGACAGAAAGTGAGAACTTTGGCTACATATTGGTGGAGGTTAGAAACAACCATCCTTTGTGTTCTGGTTGTGAGGCAAAGGGAGATCGTCACCAGTGAGGTGGTCCAGTGTTGATGTGCTTTTTATCCTTTTGCTGCATTTTTATGATATGCAAAAACATTCACACTTAATTAACAGAATTCAATAATATGCAAATGAACGAATGTGTGTGCCAATATACATTGAAAGTGCTCTTTCTCCTGCATACACTCAGTCCTGCATTCTCAGGGCAAATGCTTTTTTAAAATCAGATTTAAAATGTTTATTTTAAACAAATTCTACTTACAAATTGTGAAATACATGGTGCCTCCATGAAGTTCAACATTTTGAATCCCTACTGTCTGTCCAATTTGACTATACTCAGAGATAGGATCTTTAACGGGGAAGTAATTGTGGATATTTGAGACACAAAGAAGGAGTCTGAATATGAAAGGATTTATAGGAAGATGACCTCATAAGAAGTGGAAGAGACACTAGGGATGAGCACACACAGAGAAAAGGTTCTTCCAGTTCCCATAAGAAGGCAGCCATCTCCAAGCAAGAAGGGAGAATGAATCTTGCCAGCATCTTGGACGAGATTTCCAGACTCCATAAGGATTAAGCCCCATAGTCTAATTTGTAATGGCAGGCCTTGTAGACGAATGTAAAATATCCAGACGTGAGCAAAGTGTGTGGAAACAGAAAAGGCTTTTGCTGTCTACTAACTTATTTTTGGATTCTGTTCCAAAGGACCTACCCCATAGCTAAGCATTTCTGCATTTTAAAATGTTCATCTTTCAATGATCAACTCCACATCTGTAAATAATGTTTATGATACAATTTCCTTATTTATCAGCTTTCAGCTTTGCCTATTTATTTTGTACTGTGATCAGTAAGCATTTGGTTTACTTATACAATGAATTTGTCCTCTCTCCCTTCTCCTACCAAAAAGTTAACTTTCATCTTCTTTCACAAACCAGCTGTCTGCTTCATGAAGCATGTTGCAGCTCTTCCTTCTTCACCACTGAACTGAAGGCATCCCTTTTCTAGTACCCACTGTGCCCTCTTCATCCCCATTTCCTGTATGTCTGCCAACTGTGCATTTTACAATATCATTAATCAAGCACTCATGACTTTTCTCCATAGTTATTCTGAACACTTGGAAACTAAATTTACCATGAGATTATACATTTTGTTCATTGAAGATATAATAATACCTCAGGCTTACAATTCTGTCCTAAGAAGTATACAACGGCAGACTTAGAACAGTACAGTTTGAATTAAGGAGACAGGTCTACTGTGAGTGTCAGTAAATAAAGGATTCCTAATATAAATTATAGTTTATATAATCATTGGAATGTTCAGGATGCAAAGTCTATAAACGGGAATAAGGAGATCATAGTAAAGTTCACAACCTCCAGAGGTATTGACCTAGGAGGACATGGTGGAGATCTAGAAGAAATGAAGGAATCCCAGCATGGTCAATATTAAAGTGCTCTCTGAACAACTGTGGGCAAAGATGAGTTCTCTGTGTTTTGGTGGGACTGTGGTGACTATAGAGCAAGAGAGATCACAGTGACAAGGGCCGTGCTCATGCACCATGATCAGTCAGACCTATAACGAATGTTGAGACTTGTAGAAAAGATCTCACAGAGCTCCAGCAAGAAGGGATCAGGATTCCCCAAGGGAAGTGGATGAAAAAGCAGAACTGAGATGTAGGGGCATTTACTGAGAATGTACAATATAACAGACATGATAAATGGGAGAAGCCCGAATGTGCGTGACATGTACTCTATGAGCAGAATTTACTACCGTGGGTGGGTAGAAGAAAGTGTAAAGGAGATAAAGGGCAATGATGCAGACTGTAAGACAAAAGTTTCAAAAGTTCAAAGAGAACATAAAATGGAGCTTACCAGTTTTGCTTAGATGAGTTCTGACTTCATAGATAGATAAGAGAAATACTTATGAATCTATAGGCAGGCAAGCAATTTCCCGTTTAGAATTTTTGTTGTTTGTTTTTTACTCTCTTGAGAGGCCCGCTACCCAGATCCCCAATAAATCACACATGGAGGCTCATTCTTAATTATGAATGCCCAGCCTTAGCTTGGTTTAGTTTCTAGCCAGCTTTCCTTAACTTAAATTATCCCGTCTACCTTTTGCCTCTGGGCTTTTCCCGTTCTTTAACTTCTGTAAATCTTATTCTTACTCATGGCTTGCTGTGTAACTGAGTGGCTGGCCCCTGGAGTCTCCCTCCTTCTCTGGCTCCCAGATCTTAGATCTCTCCCCCCTGTTTTCTCCTTCTATATATTTTCTCTGCATGCCAGTCCCCCCCCCCCCCCCCCGCGTACCTATCCTTTCTCCTGCCTTGCTATTGGCCAGTTCTTTATTAGACCATCAGGTATTTTACACAGGCACAGTAACACACCTTCACAGAGTTAAACAAATGCAACACAAACAAAAGTAATACACCTTAAAATAATATTCTGCTACATAGAATGACTGGGAAATTTGTCACTCTGGAATTTGAAAGCACTAGTCTTTTCTAAAACATCCTGTTCATGCACTTCCTTTATTACCCCCTCTCTATAGAGACCTAGGCTGTAACCAAAGTAATTGACTGCTTCTCCCCAGATATTTATTGAACAACTAAGGAAAATATGTGGCCATATTTTCATGTGCCACAAACTGGCAAGTAACCACTGATTAACTCAAAGTGCTATATTCCCTAACAGTGATGTTCTGTAAACAGAATAGACATCAGCACAAAGAAAACTCACAGAACTAGAGGATGTAATAACTCATCTTGACTCTACATTCTCTTGAAGGAACACTGCCGCCCTAAACCAGGCCCCTAGACCATCCCCGTCACCAATGGTTAACAGTAAACTCATTCCCTGATTGTTATGCATTATTCCCATACTTTGTGTTATCATCATCAAATGTGGTAAGCTTACAATTAATTTTCTATGACATTTGATTTCAACACTTTTCCATTTTGTAAACGAAGAAGTATAGGCATCATATATATGAGATCACAGATGGAAGATAACAAACTTGAGAATGACAAAACATATAAAAACTGGTGAACATTTGACTTTCTTTTCTCATTTCTCAAGTCTTGTATGTACTGTACTTGAAATGAATCACCTAATTCCAACATTCAGTCTTATGTATCATTCGTAGAACAATTCATATTTGGTCTCCTTGTTGGTAGTCTGTCATCATTGGGCTCCACACCTGTAGACCCTTATCCTCTACAAGTTGTTGCTATCTCTTTAAGAAATTTCAAATACATTTTTTTTTGATGGTGCTGGAGATCGGACCCTGAACTTGGTGCCTTAGGCACATCAAATGCTTTACCAATGGGCTCCCACCCCATAGCCCCGGATGAAAGCGTTTAATTTAGATTTTCATTTTCTAATGCCATCCTCGGGGGAAGCTTTTAGATACTTTAAGAAAGTAACATTAACATGAAGAGCTATTCTTCTGCAGTCCTGTGTCTCTACAGCAATGAAAACTCTTCTGGGAGAAGCTGCATTAGAATTGCAGGGAGCACGTGGTGCTCATGGGAAACAAGGCTTGATGAGTTCATGAAAAGTGTCAATACTGTGCTCAGCACACAGATGATGCTTAATAAATGTCACCAGTCGTTGCTGTGACTCAGTTTGCTCTTCATATCAAGACAAGCATAAAAAAAAAATATCTGGGGTTGGGAATTTAGCTCAGTGGTAGAGTGCTTGCCTAGCAAGTACAAGGCCCTGGGTTCGGTCCTCAGCTCTGAAAAAAAAAATATCTAACATGATATAGGACAAAGATTTTCACTGAAGCACAATGCCATTTTTTTTTTTTTTTACCTTTTAAGTCTGAAGGTCATTCCCCAGTCCTCATAAAATAATGCCACCTTTTCTGTGGAGACTATTTCCTAAGTCCCCCTCAGTGAATACCTCAGATGGTGGATGGTATAAAATAATAAATATACTATTTTCTTTCATGCAGACATACCCATAATGAAGCCTAATTTATGCAATGTACAATAATTGATAACAAGTCAAAGACTTGTAAGAATATCCTGCAGTAAATGCTGTATGAATGTATTTCTTGAAGAAGTCAAGACAAACAACAGCATTTTTGGATTGCTGTTGACAATGAGCAACTGAAACCACATAAAACAGCACTGTGAGTCAAGAGTGCCCCAGTTTTCTAAGATAGGTTAAACTCACATTCTCCATGCCTCTCTTCAATAAATAGAAGCTCCATGAACGGAAGGAAACTACTTTCGCTTTTTTATCAAAAAATTATCTTCCTCAGTACCCAGCATCCTTCTTTGTATGTTGCAGAAGAGAAATGCATTTATTTGAAATGTTTTTTGCACATTGAATGAATGTATTTGGAGCATGCCCCTGTTTCGCATTATTTATCTTGCTTTTTTTGCCCCCGTAGTAACTCGATTATAAGCAAGATCAGAGCAGAGACATCAATGCCGTGCACAAAACAGGGTCTCAACTCCTTTATGAGGATAATAGGCCTTTAGGGTTTTATTCCTTTAAAATATAAATTGACACTGAACAGATGAAGGTTCTCTTCCCCCATCTAGATGAAATCTGTGTGGTTTATATTGAGGGCAGCAAAACCAATTTCACTTGAAATAATAAAGAAATATGAAGTTCAAATGGAAAATACATTTGCATGGCTCAAATGCTCATTCATCAGTGAGTTGAAAGGATGTGATTTTCTTGTCAGATGACATGTCATAAAAATAAAACAGTAGCAATGCTGACACTTTATATTTTGAATAAACGCTATAGCATGAACCTAATTTCTGTTTAAATATTCCACATATACAACCCTTTCTTCACAGTTGGCCCCTATGGCTCACTTAGACAATTCTGGAGAGTTTAACCTATTGTAGACCAGTCTCACAGAATAATTGTGTCTCAGATTTTGTCATTTAGAGATCAAAGTACTATACAGGATGTTTGTGTGTGTGTACATGTATGTGCATAAGTGTAATGTCTTGCTTTAGGACAACTTGGAGCATTATTACTCATGTGCTGTCTACATTGTTTTGAGTCAAGGTATCTCATTGCTATAAAACTCACAAACTGGGCTATAGATTAGGCTTAATAAATCTTTTACCACTCTTAAAATTTTAATTTAATTAAAATATAGTTATATCATTTCTCCTTTCCCTCTTTGTCCACCCTCTCTCCCCATGACTAACCTGCCTCTCAAATTCATAGCAGCAGCTTCATTAACTATTATCATTACATGTATCTATAAATAAATTAACATATGAATACAACATGCTGAATTCATTCAGTATTCCTTGAATGTATATATTTCTAGGCCTGGCCATTTGGTGTTGGATAATCAATGAGGGGGCTCTTCTCTGGGGAAAGCTAATTCTTCCTTTCTCAGCACTTGGTAATTGCCTATAGCTCCTCATATAGGTGTAGGATCCTTTGAGATTTCCTGATCTTAGAGGAGGGCCTACCACCATTGCTCTTCTACAGCAGTATAATTCCTACTGTATTCTAAATACTTATCTCTAGACCCACAGATAAATATAGATTTCACTCCCTCATCAAAGAAGCCTTTTTTTTTTTTTGATGGAAAGGACATCATTACAAAAAGCCACAACTGGTCAAAGGATTACAACACCAACGCCAAAGTAGATAGGTAAAGCACATGTGGCCTTAATCCCACAGAAAGTACTACAGGCAACCAAGGAAAGCTGGGAATTGGAGAAGTGACCTTCCTCAGGAAGAGCATATCACTTAGTTATCTAGTACCAGATTGTCAACCCTGAAAGCATACATTATATGGACCAATTAGGTTATATTTAGGAAGAGATATGTATACACATATATGTAAATGCATAAATGACAATTAGTGGAAAAAGAGGTCTTGAATTTGAAGGAGAGTAGGGAGAGGTGTGGAGTGAGGAAAGGAAAGGGGAAATACGATTACATTATAATGTAAAAAAATGCAGAGAATAAATGAGTGGGGGTTTCTCATATCCAATTCATATATCTATAATACAACTTCTGCATCTGAGGCTCAAGAAACAGGAAGTGGAAAGATTGTAAGAGCCAGAAGATCAGGGAGTCAGCTATGAGATTGTGCCTTCTAGCTATGAGATGGAGTTACATACCTATGAAATCTCAACAGTGTGGCTGCCTAAATAAGACCTGAACAATTCCAATACCAGTTGACACTCTTAAAATGAAAAAAAAAAAAAAAACCTCATGTGTGTGTGTGTTCATGACAACTTCACATTTTCAGTGAGGATCACAGTAAGAAAGAAAATAAAAATATCTTTAATAAATTATTACAAATTATATTCATTCCCCAAAATGGTATTTGTTCTACCACATATCAAAGAGTTTTCCAGCAACATGTTAATCACCAACGATAGTCTTAAATAGCAAGATATGTGCCAAAAATATAAAAGTGTTCTTTTTTCCCACATGCCATCTTTCCCTTTGAATTTGTGTATAACTAAGCACTGCTGTAGAAGAAAAGAAATGAACCATATGTTTTTATGCTGTGGGGAAATCCAGGCTGTACAGAAAATCTATAAATATTGAAAAAAGATGAGAACTTAAGTAAACATGCAGCACAAAGTTGATGTAACCACAGTCATAAAACAGTTAGAACAATTACTTTGAATCACTATTAAGACTTCCTGGGGTTAAGGAAAAACAGAAGTATGACAAACACTGAAGTCTGAGTGATAGGCTTTATCTACAGTGAAATTCATAGAATGCTGGGGTCCCTGCAACCACTAAGGCCAGTAGAGTAATGATCCATGGAGGGAAGAAGGCAGTTCCCTTCACCACGACTTGGCAGTATCTGGGGTTGGTTCAAGCTCTGAGAGTCTGCCAGTGAGTAATTTATTTTAGGCATATTTAAGCACAGCACAATTTGTTGAAAACTTTTCTGGTGATAATTAACTCAATCCTGTGTACACAATAAGCCTTAAGATGTGACTACATCAAAACTCTCTGTAAAGTACATGTGATATCTTCTATGAAAATAGGTTCTACAGATTGTCTGCCTATGACAACTTCCATAAAGGTAGGTTCTATAGATTGACAAGCTCACAATAAAGGCCTTTGGGAAGATCTTGTATGATCTTGGACACACAGGTGGTCCAGAGGCCACCAGGCTATTAACCATGCCCACTCCCAAACTTCTGGACATATAATATGCATCCTTCCTCTTGGAGGGACAAGGTCATGTGTTTAACATCTTGGTTCCCCTAATGCTTATCTCTGAGCACATGGACCTCCATGTTTTCTACAATAGGTCTAAGGATATAGTTTATCAAAGAAGGACTCGTTTTCTGAGCAGTTTAAAAGATGTTCAGAGCTGTGTATGACATGTAGTCACAGTCTCACTAAAAATGAAGAGCATTTTCATCACCACAGTGAGTTTTTCTTTTCCACTTTCCATCTGTTCCTAATTCCGCCTCACCTTCTGTAGACTAGATTTCAGTGATTTATCAAACTTAAGATTTGAGAATGAGCTATTGTTCACCAACACTAGTTAAAATTTCAGCTTTTTGTTTAGAGGGTGTTTGGCCATGATCAAATTACTCCAAGCCCTTGCTTTTTTTTAATTCTGTATAGCAAGAGCAGTAACACGCTTATGCAATAAGTTTTCGGGAAGATTCAATAGGACAATACATGTAAATTATTAGAAATATGTTTGGTGGTCATACCTAGCACCGGTAAAGCGTTTCTTTTTCTCTTTAGTGAAGGAAAAGATTTAAGACAGAAAATTTAAATTGTCAACCAGAGGGAGTGGTGGCACTTGGGACTAAAGCAGAGGCAGGTAGATCTCTGTGAGTTTATAGCCAGCCTAGTCTACAAAGATAGTTCCAGGACAGCCAGGGCTGTTACACAGAGAATCCCTGTCTTGAAATAAAATAATAAATTAAAAAAAGGAAAATCTGAATTGCCATCTGTGTGACTCTGTGAGTGTGCATACTTTTGGGAGAAGAGAAGAGCAGTCTGGGACAGGAAACAACATTGGAATCTTACTGTAATAACAAATAGCAAGATGTGTGCTATATATTGTTCTTAGTGAGCTGCATCTACATCCTCCTAACACTCACCACAAAAGAGTGTTACTACCATTACTCCTGCTCTGTAGGCAAGCACATTGAGTCTCAAATAGACTGGGCACATTGCCAAGAGGCTCAGCTGAGGCTTGAAGTTGGAGAATGTGGCTTCAAAAGATGTTCTGATAACGTGCTTTGAGCCTCTATTCAATTTAAAGCACCACCTTCAAGGCTAAGAAGGCAGTTTTTCCTTTAAGAATGCTTATATAAATATATTAAGTATGGCTTTGTGACTAGGGGAAGGCTATTAATTTACCTATATTCGGTTTTTTTTTCCTGTAACACTTGTGGGTGAATTGGCCAGTAGATAAAGATGAATGTCGGAATTAATTAGAGCTACTAACCATCACCAATTAAGTTATTCCCTTGGGACATAAACATCTTTCCACTGGAATTTTGGACAGTTCAACTACTACTTGAAAAAGCCAAGAAATGAATTGTTCTTTAATTCATTTGATATACTGTGTGATTTACTTGAAAAATCTCAAATTATTTATATCTGGTCCAGTTCTTCACAACTGAATTCCTTTTATTCTGATATTCTGTCAATACATGACTCAAAGAATAAATAATATTTTATGATTTTAAATCAACAAGAATTGTGGAAGTAATTTGTTTTCTCTGTCATTTTTATCAAGGACCTAAGCCATTCACACAGAGAGCTGAGATAGTCTATTTTAAAAAGATAAAAATGCAGTATTTTACAGGTGTTAGGATTTAGTATAATAACATCTTTTAATGCACTGACATCTATATGCCATAGCCATCTCTCTCTCTATATATATGTACATATATGATATTATCTGACATAATCTTCAAGGTACACCTTGTGATAAATAGATATTTTGACTCTTGCCCTTAGCTATATGATTAAAACTTATGGATATAAGTATTTATTTGAAAGTTATACTTTAGATTTAAAAGATCACAACTATAATCTTATTCTAAATCCCATAGACTTACTCTCTCAGGGTTCATGAAGAAAGGCTATCCTACTATATATTTTAAATATCAAATATGATTGTAAATTTAGTTGGAATTTTGTGTTTAGTATATTATACAGTATTTTGATTACTTTTGACATTGTTGCCTAATTAAATAGTATATTGACCTTTTCACTTTTATCAAGTTCAAATTTAAGGTCATCTTCTCTAGACAAATAGTTATGGACTGTGGTTTAAGGTGAGTTATAGGAGCATAATCACCCCTCTCAAAATGTTGGTCATATCTCCCATACTGTTGTTTGTTAATGCAATGGATTCGGTAAAGGCAATTGTTTCCCTGTGACAATACAAGCATTGTGAAGGAAATGCAGAAGCCTGAAGAAAGTATGTGTACCAACAAAGGGCCTCAGTGGAAAATATAAGGCATGCACAGTTTGGGCATTTTGCCAGTAATAGAACCAGCCTCTGGATCTGTGAGTTCCACACCCATGGATTCAGCCACCAGAGAACTGAAAATGTTTGGAAACAAAGTGTGTGAACTACACATGTACAACATGTTTTCCTGTTGATTTACTCTGAAAGGGTGGGGAGGGCAACATAATAACCCCTTCATAACATTTAGAAGGTATTGCTATTAGTCGTCAACAGATGATTTAAGTATTTGACCGTGTGGATACCCATATGTTCTATGTGAGAACTACATGAATTTATATAAGGGACTTGAGCATGTATACCTTTTGATACCTGGAACCAATAGTAGGTGCTTATGAAGGCACACTGTGCTGGGAAACAATGTCTACCCTCATTTTCCTCTTGAGGCCCAGATGGCTTGAATACAAATTTCACAGTTAGTTACATAATTTAGTTGGCTCTCAAATCACACAACACCTGGGTCAGTGTTGTGGTAATAAATGGGCTCTCTAAGAGCAGGGTTTGTGTGTTGGCTTTGATGATTTCTGTGACTTAGGTGTTCTTGGATTTCAAGCAACCAGCAGTGACTTAAGGCTGAGTAAATAAAATTTTCTCAATACTTAACAATTTGTTCTTGTGAGTAGAATTAGTTTGTTTTAGCCCACCAATTCTTTATCTTTAAAATAATTTATTCAATTTTATTTTATGTGCATTGGTGTGAGAGTGTCAGATCCCCTGGAACTGGAGTTACAGATGGTTTTGATCTGCCATATAGATGCTGGGAATTGACCCTGGGTCCTCTAGAAGAGCAGCCAGTGCTCTTAACCACTACTCATCTTTCCAGCCCCAAGCTTACCAGTTCTTAAATTCATATTTGACTTTCTGTTAAAGAAAGGCCACATTATTCAGCTTGGGAGATTTGCTGGTTAGTTTTTATAACTTGGTACAACCTAGAGTTACCTGAGAGGATGGGACTTCACTTGAAGAAATGCCTCCATTAGATTGGCCCATAAGCATGTGGGTGTGACATTTTCTTGATTGATGGTTGATATGGGATGTGTCCTGGTAGATATAAGAAAGTAACAGAGCATGAGCCCAGGAGTTAGCAGGGACGTATATTTTCTCAATATTCCTCGCTTTTGTTCCCATTGGAATTCTGCCCCTCACTTTCTTCAGGGATGGATTGTGACCTGTAAGATGTTAAAAAAAACCCTTTTCTTCCTAATTTACCTTTTGCCACAGTGTTTTATCATAGCAACCAAACCCTAAACAAAATAAATTGTTACCAGATAGTGTACTATTCCTGTGATGAACTTGGTCATGTTGTTTGGGGAACCTTGCTGAAAGACTTCAAAACTTTGTGCTGGAAAAGCCAAGGAGTATTCAGAGTTTAATGAGATTGTTCTGTGGGAGCTTGGAAGATAAGCCTGTTTAAAGATAGGCAAACAATAGAGGCCTGGCTTGTGAGCTCTCAGAGGGCTGTGTATATGATACTCTGAATTAAGAATCCAAGGTTCATGGTCAACTGGGATTGAAGAATCATTTGTGATTAACATGAGGCCAGAACTACTAATATAAAACATTTGCCTTACTGGGACAATCCATTACAGATAACTGGGGCTAAAATACTTGCTGAAATTAATAGAAGACCATTATCATTGAAGAAAAATATTCTGGGAAGTGTTTCCTTATGGTCAGCCCACAGAATCTATGGCCTGTTTGGGGGCCAAAGCTGTATCTCAAGTTGGTAACCAACTTGGTGATGTGTAAGAGTCTCCCACATGGTACTAGTTTGAAAGTATGAAGGGGTCATGAAGAGCAGCTGAGGCTTGACATTGACAAGTCAGGAGAGGCTTTTGGTGAAAGTGCAGCTCCGTTATGGTGGAGAGCACAGCACATGGGAGATGCTGGTAGCGTAGGATGACCACCACAGACAGCAACAGAGTAGAAGAGACCTGTATCTATGAGACAAGCTAACTGTGCTGTGCGTGACAGTACCGTAATGGACCTACTCAAGCCCTTCAGAGCATAGAAGATCCCAGATAATGCCCAGACATCTAATAATGAACTACTTATACTGTTGGAGTTCGGTTCCTTTATATAATTATAATTATGTCCTGGTTCTTTGCTCTTGGAATAGAAAGTGCGATTTGATATTTTGATTTTGTAGGAGTCCACAGATAAGATATGTTGTACTTTTTTTTAAAGAAAACTTGAAGTTTCACATTGTTGGAATTTTAAAAAACTGGGACTTTTAAATTTGTACTGTGTTTTATCTTGTTATTGTAACATGAGATCTTGGGAATAAACAAGGAAGGAAAAGAGATGGTTGAGAAGTGATGTGCTTGTATGTCAAGTTAACAAGGGGTCAATTGTGCAGGCTCATTTTTGTCAACCTGGCAGAAACTAGAGTTACTGGAAAGAGAGAACTTCAGTTGAGGAAAAGCCTCCATCAGGCTGGGCTATAGGGAGGTCTGTGTGGCATTTTCTGGGCAGGTACAAGAAATATGAGCTTGGGAGCAAGTCGGAGAGCAGCTTCCCTCCATGATTCCTTTCTCTGCTCCTGCTTGACTTCCTGCCCTACCCTTTCTTGGTGATGGATCAGGACCCTGGAGATGTAAGATGTAAACGAGCCTTTCTCCCCAAGTTGCTTTTGATCATGCTGTTCATCACAGCATCAGAAACCCAAGTAAGCAGGGATGTTCTCCTTCCTTCTCTCCCTCCCTCCCTCCCTCCCTCCCTCCCTCCTTCTCTCCCTTCCTCCCTCCCTCCCTCCCTCCGTCCCTCCTCCCCCTCCTCTTTCCCCTCTTCATGGTATTCCTGTGCAGCCCAGGCTGGCCTGAATCCTGCTGCATACTCTAGGCTAACCTCAGACTTCTGATCATTATACCTCAGTGCATCTGCTTATAGAGTGCTGTGATCACAGCTGAGTGCCACTGTGTCCACTTGCTGTCTGTCTGTGTAATAAATTGGACACATTCCTTAAAATTGCCAAATGTGTATCTGTGTACCCACTCCTGTTTGGGGGAGGAGTCAGAACAATCTTGTTTAAAGCATCAAGAAGAGAAGAAAGGAAAGATCACCTTTAATGGATGGGACCATATGGATTCAGCCATCATTATTAGGTTTCAAAGGCAATTTATTCTCTATACAGTCAAGAATAAACATTGTCACTTGCTCTACCCATGGTTGTTAGACTCCTATGGCAATCTGCTCTCTGTTTACTTGAACCAGGGTCCTCTCGATTTAGTTTAGAAGTTTGCTTTTTGAGTTTCTCCTTGAGTTTTCTATCCAACCTGACTGTGTATGAGTTTGCCCCAGCACTCCTGGCTTTATATCTACAACTATGTCCTGTTGTTGCCAGCTTTATCATGATCCAATTGAAAGATGCTGAATTCTTGTTTAATCTCAATTCCTCACTTGGTAACCAGGACAACATAACTGTGTAACAAGTTTGAGATGAAATGTATTTAGTGTGGAAATGTCTTCTTGACATAAAAGCTGATAAAATGTATACTTACAGTGGTGTGGAGATTTTCCAGAAGCAGTGGTAAAATATTAAAGGAAAAAAGAAAAGAACCCACAGAATACAACTGAAGCAGACTGTGTGGAGTCTGTGGAAGATAACTGGCATTGGGGAATCTGGGGATGAAGAGGGGGTGGTATCTTTGTGTATTTGTGGCTGGTACAACAAAATGGCCAGGGCTAGGTATTTTATAACAAACTCAATATCTTTCATAATTGTAGAAGTTGTTGTCCAAGTTGTAGGTATTAGTATTCTGGGTCTGGTGAGGTTCTCCTTGTTGCACCCTCTCATGGCAGAGGGCCTGTGCTACATTTTCAGGGAGTGGAAAGCAGAAGGCAAACTACCCCTGCTAGCTCGCTGATTCCATTCATGAGGGCTCTGGCCTAATGATGTAAACATCTGCGTGTCAAAATAGGCTTCATGTCGAATATGATTGTTTTGGGTATTAGATATGAATTTTAGAAGGACAAGTACGGAGGCTGGAACTACAGTAAGTGGACAAGCTAGAGAGTCTGATGTCCCTTTCCAAAAGAGGAAAACTAAGACTAGGAGATGAGATTCATAAGATTTTCGTGGGCACAGGAACCTTTATGCTTAGAATTTATATATAGAAAAGTATTTATATAAAAAATGTTTATATATATACATATATATTTCTCCCTTTGATTCTCCCTCATACTTTTCTAGAGGCTTCTCTGGGGGAGAATTCACCCCCCCACACACACACACAGAGACACACACAGTTATAAGGTACTATTTGAAATTTTCTCATTTCTGCTCATTGGATACCAATCATTCTGTACATGTACAGATCTGGGGTATAAAAGAAGGCCAGGGTGAGCCCTGCCAGAGTGGATTCATGCTCAAAAGACACACTGCTGCTGGGCGGTGGTGGCACACACCTTTAATCCCAGCACTCAGCACTCAGGAGGCAGAGGCAGGCGGATCTCTATGAGTTCGAGGCCAGCCTGGGCTACAAAGTGAGTTCCAGGAAAGGCTCAAAGCTATACAGAGAAACCCTGTATTGAAAAACAAAAACGAAGACACACCACTGCAGTATGAATGTGTGATTATATTATAAATATAGAAACGTCACATAGAAGGAGAGTCAGGGATGATCTCTATGTAGAGAGGTGGCTGGGAGAACTTGAGCTTTTACAGAGGAGAGGGGAGGTTTCATGACTTAATGGTCTAAGGGAAAGAGCAATATTGTGTGTGGAAGGGTGTGCAGCAGGAGATGGAGACGGCAGCTGGGAAAGTCCCTGGGGCTGTGCTGGATGAAGTGACTGGCTGGTTTGTTGTTTGACTTTGAATCCTAATACTTTGGGGGAGATATGGAAAGAGGAGTAAAGGGTAGGGATGTGTCCATACTGACTACCCAAGTGAACGATTTGCAGTATCCTGACAACAATATTGTAGAAACTGGTATAGAGAAGTTTAACATTCAGCGTTGACGCTTCTAATCATGATTTCCAAATAGGAGTTAGGATCCCCAAATAGCCCAAAATCTATCCAGAGCAATTATCTACAACCAATTTCTGTGAGGAAAGGGGATGTTTACAGTTCTTTGAAATACACAGTATCAAGTCCAGCATGCCTTAGGTTTTTCTCCATGGGTCTTCAGTTTCTATGGCCAGGTTTCTCAGTCATGATCACTGTGAAGAATCTCATGTGAAATGCTTCCATAAAATAGCTTATTAATTTAGGATGTTTGTGTCTGAGTGTGGGGTCTGTGGATCTGCACAGGTCTGCAGGATTGTGTATGCACCTGCAGAGTCCAAAGGAGGATACTGAGCAGCCTTCTCTGTCATTTTCCACTTTATTCCTGCAATACAGGGTCACTTACTGACTCTGGAGCTCGGCTGGAACACAGCAAGCCCTACTGATCCTGTGTTCACCCTCATAACACTGGAGTTCCTGGCTAGTGAGAGGCTTTACATGGTCCCACCTAGTTTTATGTGGGTGGTTGAATCTGAACTCGGTTGCTTGTTCAGCAAATGTCCTTACTGATCTACTGAGGCATCTCTCCATCCCCATTTCCGTCTATCTATCTATCTATCTGTCTATCTATCTATCTATCTATCTATCTATCTATCTATCTATCTACCTACCTACCTACCTACCTACCTACCTACCTACCTACAGATCTACCTACCATGTGTTGTCTATGTGCTGAGCATATGGGTACCATGGTACACATGTAGAGGTCACAGAACAACTTAAGGAAATGGGCACTCTCCTCCTATCTCCAGGGGTTGAAGTCAGGTCATCGCTCTCATTGACAAGTGTCTTCACCCTCTGAGCCATCTCCTCCGCCCCTAGATATATTTTTGTGATGGAGACTCACGTAAGCCAAGATGACTTTGTACTTTTTATGTCATACATAGCCACAAATGACCTTGAACTTCTTATCCAACACAGGACTTTGTACCTAACAGGCAGGGACTCTAATACCTAACCATCTTTTGCCTGTTATACAGTTTACTCTTAAAACTGAAGAT
This sequence comes from Peromyscus eremicus, assembly GCF_949786415.1. NCBI lineage: Eukaryota > Metazoa > Chordata > Mammalia > Rodentia > Cricetidae > Peromyscus > Peromyscus eremicus. The sequence continues at coordinate 23,887,441 of NC_081428.1, read as the reverse complement.
TTTGATTATTTATTCTAATTTTAATAGGTGTATAATACGTATTTTATTTCCCCTATGTGTTTTTAATGCTTTATTCACAGTCAAGTCACAGAGAATGACTATTCTGCTATGAAAAAAAGGCCTCAAGTGCTAAGAATAATTTGTAAAACAATTATACTTTTAAAAATTGACTTCAGTCTGTCATGTTACATTCCTACAATTACATTGTACATTCACAGAATAATTTTTTTAAACTGAGGTATTCTTTGTCTTATATGAACAATGCATAAATCCAGTAGACAGTATCCAAATGCTACAGGGAAAAATGCAGAATCATTTAAAATACAATAATTCAAGATTATATACATTGAAAGAACAAAGCATAAAAAATGGATTTGTATGTTTTTCCTCCCCCCCCAAAAAAAAATTACTGCTGAATTACTGAGACTAGCTTAAAAATAACCTGTAGTAAGAATTAAATAACCAAAATGTCATATCAGATTATTAGTAAATAAAAAAAATCCTGTCAGATCTTAAGATCTTACCTAGTGGTTGCCTAGCCCATCGTGAATATGCTATTCAGAGTAAAAGACAGATGGATCCAAAGGGGAAAAGCAGCAATATAGCAATATATTAACAAGAAGCGATGGGGGTGGGGAGGAGAGGGAGGGATTTTTTATAGACCTCCTTTTATAGGCCCTCCTAGACCGAGTGAAATGAATGAACCTGAATTGTGAACTGTTTACAGAATTCTTGGTTTCCTTGTGCCAGATTTGAATTTTTTCACTCCCTTTTTGTGGTTGTAAATTTTGTTTTCTTTTTCCTGTTACAACCCAAATCAACTTTCGCCATCCCTGTGAAAACCACACTGAGACCGTTCTGCTGATTTATTTTCTTAAACCAAAGCATAGCTTTCAACTTAATCTTGTGGCTCACTGGCCTGCACACTCCCTGCTCCCTGAGTGGGGTCCATGATAAACAACTCCTGTGGGATTTATGTTCCCGGTTTTTCATATGTCTTCCCTTTCCAAATTCCTCAAGTAGTTTTCTAAAACAAATTTGATTCTTTCCTTTGATCCCAAGAGGGCACTATCTACACATGCTCCTGGCTACTTGCCCTTTCGACACTTGTCACTCGAGTGGGCTTAAAGGCCTAGAGGAGGGAATGAAGTCTGGAGTACTAGCAACCTCTCTGAATTCTTCAGGGCATTTCAGGAGCAGGATTGCTGGGTGTCCTCATTTTACTAGCGCACTCCTGTTTTATTTACCTGACCAAGTAGAACAATGCACGCTCACTTCTAGGAATCATACAAAAGGTACCAAGAGAAGCTAAAGGACTTGCTTCCGGCAATAGTCAAAAATGGAACCAGGATTTCCACCCAAATAGGCCAATTAAGGAGACTGGTTTTAGTCACCATAATGTTTTTCCTTTGTAACACAGAGATGATTAAACAAGGCAAAAATAGTGCAAAATATAATTGTTAACTGCAAAATGAAAACCACTCACAAACAGACCACTTTACATAGATCTTGCATAATTATCCTAAGATTGTGTTTTATTGTGACTTTGCAGATTGGTAAAATAAAGTCCTCAGAAGGATGTTGTGCAATCAGTCCTTCCTGAGGGCAAATTAGAGGGGATGAGGACATGTCTGAAAATGAGCACAGAGAGGACTGTATGCTCTTGAACTGCTCTTGCAGTGAACAAGACTTCCTTTGGGTCCACGAAGACTGCGATGTGAATGTGAGAATCCGTGTGGTTCCTGCGTCAGCAGGTCTCTCGCCAGCCCACCTAAAGAAGGGATTTTCCTCTAAGAACTCTGAGCATGTTCAGTTCCTTCTAACAGAGTCTTCTGGATTTAACTGAGTTGGAAAGCTCTGCTATTTCCTTTCCGAGAAGAAGAGGCAGCTAGGTCTTCTAGGTTATAAGGAGGGCCTGCATTTAAATTTGACTATTTCCTTGGCAAGGCCACTCTAAAGCTTTCCTTGAAGATGTCTTGCTAGTCTCTATTGGGCAGATTGGTCACCAAGAATGGATTTCCACCATGTGGGTGCTGGGGCCTGAATCTGGTCCTGCAAGAGCAGCAAGTACTCCTAATAAATGAGCATCTCTCCAGCCCAGAGGGAGAGAATTGTAAGGAAGAATTTTCTATATATTTTTTTCTATATTTGTAGTTTCTGGAATAGGCTTTGCAATTATGACATTTAAAGGTATAAATAGCTACATTAATGACATTGGCACTCTGGTCTTCTCCATCCTCTGGAAACAGGGAAGAGTACTGAGGCAGGGGGCTTATGGGAGATCCATGTGCATGTTTCTTAGTATTACGACACCCTATGGGCAAGACAATTTTAAAACTACAACCCAATCTAGCTAGGTATCTTTCCTAATAGTACAGACTGTATTCACTGTCAGAAGTGAATGCTTGAATCACTTTCACAATTTAAGGTCTGTAACAAGCCACTGTACATGTTAAAAACAAAGAGAAGAAAGGTTTAACAGTGAGGAAAGGTAGATATAAATGAGGAACACCTGTGATTGTGTGGCCATTTATAGAAACAAGAAATACATTTGTTATGGGTATTTCTTCCTTCTGTAGTAATCTTAGGAAGTAGGAATGTAACATTGTTAAATTCCAAGAAATTTATTAATCAAAAGCCTAGCAAGGCATTTTCAAAAACTTAAATGTAAAAATGTGGTGAAAATAAACACCATACATTCAAATACTTTGTGTTTAAAATGCAGTATTTACATAAAAGTGTTTAGTAATCATTTTGTAATATGTAGAATACATTATATATTTTTATGTCTCCAAGAAAACTAAATATTTTAACAAAATTTGACGTGTAAAACTTGAGAGTTCAAATTTTTTTAAAGAAAAAATATAAGTATTTGTAAACTTGAAACATTTCTGTACATTTTCATTAACTACATCTGCTATGCATAAATATTTAGATAAATGTAACTGAATTGGAAAAGCATTATCTTTAATGTGCTTAAAAGATTAACAAATTGCCCATGAAAAACAATAAAGTATGAAATAATGATGTGAAAATATCTAATTAAAACATGAGGGTCTGGGAGATGGCCCAGTGGATGTAGACACTTGTTGCTAAGTCTGACCACTGGAATTCATGTTGTTCTCTGACCTCCATTCATATACCATGACATGAAAGGACATGCACACTCACAGATACATACATATACATAAGTAAGTAAAATGTAATAGTAATAGCTAAATTTGGTTGTAGTCAAGACATAAATAGCTTTTAAACCATGTGTCAGTCTTCTAAGTTTATTTTTCTAAAATCTTAGTGGAACTTTCTATTCCATAAATGGTCAAGTTGGGTCAAAGTCAACATAGTCTGAAAACTAGATATTCAAAATCATGAGCGACATTTCTTAAGTTACCTTTGATATTCTTTAAGTCTTTAATGTTTCTCTGCCATGTGTGTTGTACTCTGAATAAATTTCTCACAATTTTGTTAGGTTTATTTCCACATATTTGATATATTATGATGAAATTGAACTGGCCTAAATCTTACATTTTAGTTTGTTAATTGTTTCTGTGATAGAAAAAATATATCCTAGTTAAAAGATATTGTATCTATCACTATTGATAAAGTTACTTATTAATGTTAATACTTTGGTATTTTGTGTATTGTCTTCAGCTATATGATTAAGAAATTCTCATAGATTTTTTTACTTGAAATTCTTATGATTTTGCCCCTCATATGACTACATGATATCAAAGTTCTGATACAAGGGAAATATAAGAAGAATCATTTCTGTCTTATTCTCCTATCAAATTTCATACACAATCAAAAGTGTCTGCAGTAGGTTCATTGTGGTCTACATTATCAGTTTCATATTTTCCTAGAGATTATATTTTTCATTACAATACTTGGCTGTTGATCACTTTTATAATTTTCTTAACATCCTTTGAGATGACATCTTTCCCCTCTGTATCCCCTTAATATAAGCAATCACATTTTTTTTAAAGTTTTGATGTGAATCTAACCTTATAGTCCTCGAATAAACACATTTGGTTTTAATATATTTGCACATATGCTCAAGCATATAAACCACATTTATAAGGTTTGACAAATTCTTGCCTAAGGCTTCGTATTTATGTTTGTGATACACACAGTTATGCAGCTTTTTTTCCCTACTGTTGTCTTCAGGATCTAAGGTGTGCTGGCACCACAGGGAAAAACAAGTAGACAATAAAGTAAATAAGACCTGCATTACCATTTTCTTAAATATTTAGTAGAATTACTGGTAAATCTGTCCAGTTCTAGGAATATCTTTGTAGGACTTTTTTAAAATTAGAATTGTTTTGAAATAATAAATATTAAGAGATTGCTAACTCTTATAACCTTTGCACCACCATTACATACATAGATGGGTATATCTTGCCATTATTGTCCTTGTAGTAATTCACTAAGATATGTATGTATGTATATATATATACATATATGTATATATGTATATACATATCTCAGTAGCTGCTTCTATAGTATCTCCTTGTGCCATGAAAACTACCCAGCAGGGAAGAAGCTTCCTGAGCAGTACCAACTTGCATTCTCCATGTTCTATGACCAGTTGTATGTACTGTCTTAAGCAATGGGGACTTACCATCAGCAGTCACTTTACCCACTGAGCATCTACCCAAGCTCATTTTCTAGAAAGAAAATTGTAGTTTCAATTAATTTAGCAAAACACTTGTGTTGTGTGATATTTTGTTTGTGTTCTGACAAATAAAGCTTGCCTGGAGATCGCAGGGCAGAGCTAGCCACTAGTTAACTATAGAGGCCAGACAGTAGCGACTCACGCCTTTAATCCCAGCACTTGCAAGGCTCTTTTCTTCTTTCATTTTTCTTTATTAAGAAATTTTCTACTCACTCCACATACTATCCACAGATCCCCCCTCTTCCCTCCTTCCACCCCCCAGCCCTCTTTCCCAAGCTACCCTGTATCCCCACATCCCCCAAATCTAGGTCTCCCATGGGGAGTCAGCAGAGCCCAGCACACCGAGACTAGGCAGGTCCAAGCCCCTTCCCACTGCACCAAGGCTGTGCAAGGTGTCACACCACAGGCACCGGGTTCCAGAAGCCTGCCCATAGACCAGGGACAGATCCCAATCCCCCTGCTTGGGTGCCCCCCCCAAACAGTTTGACAACTGTCTTCCGTATCCAGAGGGCCTAGTCCAGTCCCATGGGGGCTCCACAGTCACCAGTCCACAGTTCATGGGCTTCCACTAGTGTGGCCGGTCATCTCTGCACGTTCTCCCATCATGATTTCGACGTCCGTCGCCTGCAGTATCTCTCCTCTCTCTCATCAGTTGGATTCCCGGGAGGCTCATATCTTTAATCCTAGTGGAGAGGTGGAGAGAGGAAGTGATAAGGTGGGGATCTCTGCCCCTTTCAGTCAGAGGATCTGGAAAGGTAAGAAGTCACTGGTGGCTGCTCCTCTGTTTCTCTGATCTTTCAGACTATTACCCTGATATCTGACTCCTGGTTTTTATCAATAAGATTAATTAGATTATTCTTCACACTTGCTATAATGATGCTTTTTATTTAAAGTATATGATTTCTCATTGGCCATTAGTAGCAACACAATAACCTGTATTGCGTAGGTGGTCCTTAGACCACCCCTAGCCAACAACTTTAGGGCACTCCTTAAAATATCCCTTTGTTGTTCTCTTACTGTAGCTACTTTCTTTATTATAGCAAGTTCATTTGCAGTTAATTCTTTAATAATGACTTCAATAGAATTCCTCTCTCTGTCTCTTCCTTATGGTCTCTGTCCTAAAACAAGTGTTATGGGTACATGCAATCTATCACTGCTATTTGCGTGGTTGTCTTAGCAATGGTAATTTCGCCCTTAACTTTTAAGGTAATTTAGCTGGAGAGATGGGATGGAGACATGGCTCAGTGACTAACAGCACTTGTTGTTCTTAAAGAATTTCAAGGTTTGGTTCCAGCATACACAAGGGCTCAGAAATATCCATAATTTCAGATCCAGAGAATCCAGTGACATGTGACCTCCTTAGGCACTAGGCACATAGTTGTGTACATACATACATGTAGCAAAACAGAAATATGACTATAATAAATCTTAGAGTTTTCAAATGAATTAGCAGTTGCAGATATTTTTTATGTAATTTCAAATTAATTTTATGTAATACATCGATTGCTTTATACAGCACTGAGTAATATATAAAGCTCAGAAGACTTCAAGCCCCTTTACTTCTGCTATTCTATTTTTTCATGCATATTAGCTTTGATATCTTGGTTTTTGTCCTATAGCCATTGAAAGAAGCGTGGTGAAGTTTCTTTTAGTTAGTTTCTTATAGAAGTTTCTTTTGTTAAATCTCATTTCTGCTTCTCTGAAGTTTGATGTAAAGCACCTTTTATTAGTGTATCCAAATGATTTTCTTCCTTCTGTATAGTCTATATTCATTTAAGCTTATTTACTGTGGGAAGACTCATTAACAAAGACACCCAGTGATTAGCACTGTGGAGAAGCTACTTCACTATGTCAAGGACAAACTTTCCATTGCTATTCAGAGGCACCTCGGGATGTGTCCCAAGGAACTGGAGAGTGAAAACTATTGCATTTTGACTCTATACCTTTTGTTCATACCTTGAGCGAGTCATATCTCATTGGAAGCAGCAGCTGTCACTTGGACATTAGGATGAACTTCTATTTCACTTTGCTTCAACAACTGGTTTTAGATTTGGGAAGAAAGAGGGCAAAGGTATGTCTTCATGACAGTTTATTTTGTATGGTCATGAGTACTTCTGTGTGCAGGAGTTCTAGCTAACTTTTTTTCTGGTTCCTATAAGAAACAGTATTCTCTTTTTGCAGCAGTAGCATTTTATTTCAGAGTATTCATAAGCTTGTGCCCAGGGGCCATTAGGATAACCTAACATCCTTCTTAATTTACCAGAGTTGAAGAGGGCAACAATGATCTTCCAATGCAAGAAATATGACTGCTACATCTCGGCCTTGTGGCAAGTTGCAGTCTGTGTTGTGGAGGTCACTGTACTCTGCACTTACTTGTTTTCTCACTCTCTAGAGGTAAAACTGATCGAAGGAGGCAGGGAGGTTGCCTTGACCTGGGTCTGTATCAGACAGATTTCTGTCCTGGGTTTCCTTAAAATGAGTTCACCAGGAGTAGGAGGTTAAAACTAGACCTATAAACAATGTACTGTTTTTCAGAAACAAGTCAACAGGACAGCTTTGAAAGCTGAGTATAAATTGTCTGTAAGACATTGATCGCAGATAAATACTGCAGATACTTGATTTAAAACTTCCTAGAGGCAATATGAACTGTTCTTTATAGGAATATAAACAATAAATTAATTCTAAAAATATTCCCCCAAAATAATCATCAATTATCAGTGGTTTTAAGTGTATCAAACGAAGTGAAGAAACAGTGTTAGAAAGTCTGTAAAAACATGCTTTCTATGGTAGTCTTAACATGCCTTTCAGGTGCAGAAAGAGTTAATAAATGTTTATGTGCACATGGTATACTTTGAAATTCTTTTTCTGCTTTTTCAATTGTTTTGCTTTGGAACTTGATGATATGTAATTTTGATTAGAAAGAAGAAATAATCAGGTTGCTTTCTGCGCCAAGTTTGTTCTTATCTGGTTGCTATGACAATCTCCTTTGACAGTTTTTTTTCTTTTGTCGATTTATCTCTTTTTGATGTTATAAAAAGAGTTTTCCTAGGAAAGGGGTTTGATTCTTTATGCTTAAAGGATTTTAAAGAAATAATAATAAAAAAGCTTTTAGTGAAAACCTCTGCATTCCATCATGTCATGTCTTATTTAAGATTTAAAATAAGAAAAAGCTATATCTCTTCTTTAAAAAAAAGAAGATTGAAGGTATTTGGAGAATCTAAATTTTTATTTCTTCCATATTGTATGCACTAAATGCATACTTGAACATTGTTCTGCGCACATAAAGGTTTGTTTTTAGACCTGATTTCTAGCCTTATTATTTTAAACAATGAAATCCTCGGCTAGATTTTCAATTCATCAGGGAACATAGATTTTTAAAGAAGAAAATACTAGACTATGTACAAGAAAACTTAATTCTCATCTTAACTTTTTCCGGTATGGCCTTGGAAAAAATCACGTGCATCTTATGAACTGTAACTTTTTTATTATTATTTGAAAAGAGATTATAGGCTGCTGAGATGGCTCAGTGGACAAAGGCATTTGCTGCCAAACTTGATTACCTGAATTCTTCTTTTGTAACCCACATGGTGGAAGGAGAGAACCAACTCCTGGAAGTTGACCTCTGACCTCTATATACACACACTACTGTGATGTGCATATATGCACATCACGCACACACACACACAAACACACACACACACACACACACACACACACACTAAACATAAAAAAAGTTGTTAGACCATGTGTTTTTCCCTCATCTGAAAATAAACCGCACTGTCCATTTGTTATTGGAATATTTAAGTTATTTTCGTCGATAGCATTTTCCCAAGAAGTCCTTTTGTGTCTTTTATGAGAAAATCATGCATGAACTCAGAATTATGGTGTTCCTTTAATACACTATGCACATGAGCCACATTCTTCCTGGTTAATGAAAGTCACATGAGTTTTTTTGCAGAAAGCCATAAAGTGCAACGTGGTTGCTTTTTTTTTTTGGTTGTTCAAGTAGAAGACAGTGATAGTCAGGTAGCAGTAGAATCAGTTTTTGTGGCCAACGTCTCCCCCATCACATTGGAGATTTTCTAAGCAATATTGGTCAGTCTTATGCTTTCAAAGTTAAACCTGAGTCACTGTCACCTGTAAGGCTTGCAAAACTACCATTTTTTTTTAATTGAAAAGGCATTAATCTAATGTGTCTGAGATGTGCTTAGATAATTAGTTTATGCACAGATTTTTAGGTGATGCTGTGCACCTGGTCCTGTGACCAATATTTTGATAACCACCAGGTTGATCAGTTTAGAGAAGTTTAATTTTATTTTTATTTTTTAAAATTTTGAGATACTGTTCTAATGGTAATGTATAAAACTGTTTTAAGAAGCTACATGAATGCCCTCATCCATCCTGAATGTTGTAATACTTGTTGACTCAAGAATTGCTTTTTATTCTAGTCCTTGTTTAGAAGAAACAGCATGACTTGTATTTGGTTTCTAATGTCATGTGAAATGTTTATGTATTTGGAAGGATAAAAATGGAGCAAGGGACCTGGGGAGATGTTTTTGTTGGTAAGCATAAGAATCTGAATTTGGATACCCAGCAAGCACATGGAAAACTAGATGTGGCCAGTATTCACCACGGAGACAGAGACGATTTTCAAGGAACTCACTGGCCAGCCAGCTTGGTTGACTCCGTGAGCTGCATGTTCACTGAGGAACCATGTATAAAAAAATAAGTTTGAGATTAACTGAAGAAGAAACTCAACATTGACCTCTGGCAAACACACAAATCTATGTTGGGAATATGTACATATAGCACAGGTAAATGCACATACACATCCCCATCCCCACCCATACACATAGAGATACTATTATGAAATGAGTGATTATGATGATCATTATAAAAACAAATTCACTCAGGAAGACTGTATGCCATGTTCTGTAGAAATATACTTGGATTTTAGTTATAATTATTACAAGATTACTTTTCATATGTAATCAATTTATTATTTTCAATAATAACATCAGTCTCATTTGAGGAACAAATAGCTTCACATCTGGCTTGCAAATTTATGTACTTCAAGACTTTGCTTCCTATAGAAGTCCAACAGGCAGCCATGATTCCCATAGTTTTGTATCTGACACAGGTAATTCAGATTTTTCCCATCACGTACATACTCTTAGCCTTCACCTGGATGGTGAAGCCTCTTTTTGGTAGTCTGAGTGACCCATTATTAACATCCTTCTAAACAGAAAAACAATTTAGTGATAATTTAGTTATAACTTACAAACCCCCCAAAGAAAGATGAACTAAAGACATAAGGCATTTTTATGAAATTCACCCAAATTGTGAGGTTCAGCTGCTCCTAGATCCTCCTCTCTTCCGATGCCCAGGGGATCTCTCCTGCCACAGTTTTGCCGTGTTCACTTGAGTTTTATGGTCATTGGCCAGTATGATCTTCCCTTTTGAAACCCCTACCCTGCCCCAAATTCACCCAGATTCCACTGCCACCAAAAGAGAGAACAGTTTCCTCTTCATACAGCTTAGGTGTACAAGTGTAGAAGATAAAAGTCAAGTTATCTATCAGACTTAGGTATTCCCATTTTCATAACTGCAGCCTCTCCCTTTCAATAACTTCATATACTTGGATCCTGCCAAGCACTTCATAGCAATAATGCTCTCTCATATGCTGACAGCAGATTTAGGAATAAGCACAACTTAATTATCTTCTGTGGTAGATTTTTTTTTTTAAATGACACATTTTTCTCCTCTCTTGAAACTTGGCCAATGTGATGTTTAGATACTCTAACCAGGAGGCAAACCATATTTCTCCATCTTCTAAAAGTCAACGCTGGCCTTGTGACTTGCTTTGCTCAGTAGTATTTAGCAGAAGCGGTAGCATGGCTCAGTGAAATTGTCAAGTCTCAAAGACGTGGGAATACAATGAGAGGACGTAACGTATGCTACATGGTAGAAGAAGGAAGAGAGTTGGCAGCTGACTGTCCCCTGTAGAACAAGGCACTTGCTCTCTGACCCATGAACAAAAGTCCCAGCAAGTCAAGCTAAAACCTTCTAACAGAGTCTAGCTTGATGTGCCAATCTAGAGAATCTGGAATTAAGTAAATGATTGTTCTTACATTCCAGTCATTTGCAGTAGTTGGCTATGTAGCCATGAGTACCTGACGGGTGGATCTTCTCGTATAAACTTACAGTTTGGCGCCAACATTCACCTCTCCGTTTACTTCAGAAATTTGATTTACTCAGCTTTGAATGGTCCCTTGGAAGCGGTAGTAATTTTCATCAGCTCTTATGTTTAAATGTACTTACAAAACGTGGCTAATGAGCTGTAGGAACAAGTGAAAATTCTCTATGTGGCACATTTTTTAAAAGTAAGAAGAAAAGAAGTACAACCACCATCTCCTCTTCCCATATTTGTTTTTCCGCTTAGTAGTGCACTTGCTTCTTTTTGTTGATGTTTATTTTTGAGATTGTACTTTAATCCCAACATTTCTGCCTTCCCTTTCCTCTCTCCAATACATCCCTCTGTACTCTCCTCCAAATTTATCGCCTCTTTTTCATCAATTGCTATTGTATGCATATATGTATTTATATGTACACATCTACATTTCCAAACATAACCTACTAAATCCATATAGTGTTACTTATATGTATGTCTTCAGGGCTGGCCATTCAGCACTGGACAACCAATTGGTGCAGTCTTCTCTAGAAAGGGACCCCTCTCTTGATCCTAGCTTTATTCAGTTGCCTGTAGTCCTTTGAGTAAGGATGATATCTTGTGGGCTTTCCCCATGCCGTTTGGCCTATTTGTGGCATCACCCTTGTTCAGCTCATGTTTGGGTGGTCATGTTGGGGAGAGTTTATGGGTGTAGCTTCTGGTGTTACTAGGTGACACCAGCTCCCATCAAGTTCTCGGATCCTCTGGCTCTCAGAAACTGTTTGGCCCTCTCTTTGCAGTGTTCCCTGAGTCTTAGGTGTGGGAGTGTTTGTAAATGGATCCCCTGGGACCGGGCTCCACAACTCTGCACACTGATCGCTTGTGCTTTTCCGTAGTGGTCTCTGTCTGCTGCAAAGGCAAGTTTTCTTGATGAGGGGTGAATTCTACACTTATCTCTGGGTATAAGCACAGATGTTTATAGATTGCTGTTAAAGACTGTTGGTTTAGTAAATTAATGGTTGTAGCTTCCCCTCCAACAACCATGCTTTAACTAACACTGATTAGTTAGCTAGGTATCTAGTACCAGGTATGGTATCCCTCTGGATAAATGGGGTTTAAGTCCAATTATAGCCATGGTTACCACCCAGGTGTGCTACTACTGCACCTGTAAGGCTATGTTGCCATGCTGGTCATTGATTTGGTTCATAGGCATCATAACTAGGAGGGACTGTTGCTTACCTCCCTCCTTTGGAAGCTTGAATGTTACTAGTTCAGGCTTTTGGGTCATTTCTCTGAAGTGCATGATGCTTTTAGCAATAAGGACTTACCTTCCACTTCTCACGGGTAGCCAGCGGCAATGGCAATAGGCTGTATGCTTTGTGAGTCTCTTAGATAGCCAGTGATACAGAGTCGCTGTGAGAATTGAAAAAGATTAAAATCAGTTGTTTCAGGTTTTTGGGTGAAGTTGGCTATACATCAGCTGATTTGTAATAAAATACTATCTTTTAGATTTAGTTTTTTACTTCAATTATATGTATGTGTGTCTGTTTGTCTGTAGGTATGCAAACATTCACGCAGGTGCTAGAGAAGTCCAGAACAGGGTGACAAATCCCCTGGAGCTAGGGTTATAAGTGTTTTTGAACAACCCAACAGGGTGCTGAGAACCAAACTCAGGTTCTTTGCATGATCTGTAAATGCCGTTAACCACTGAGCCATCTTTCTGGCCCCTGTTTCATAACATTCTCATCACAATTTGCCATAGTCCTCAGTCTCCAACTAAAGAGCTTCTAAAATGTGAAATAAAGAGTCTGTCATTATTATGCAGATTATATATATATATATGTACGCATGAACACACAAATACACACACATATGTATCTGAACACATCCATACATCTGTTCTGATAAGCAATGTAAAATAAAGTCACAGAATCCTGTTATCTCTGCCTCCGAAGGATCACAGTGGAACCTTACAATCTGGCACAGTTACTGTTCTGTTCAGCAGTTTCTATTGTGGCAGGTCAGGTTTCTGGAACATTGTCAGAGCCAGGATGTAAGGCTTTAACAACATCTGCTGTGGCTGTGAACAAAGGCATGCTGCATTTATAAAATGGTTTTCCTTATAGGCTATCAGTTAGCCTGAGAGGGCAAAGCAAAGCTAGCCGCGATTCACAGTCCAGGAGAAGGCTTTCTTTCTCTGTGAAGCATGTGACTCACTCATCCCGGCTCAGTGTCTTACAGACCACCTTCCTCTGCAATCCAAAAAGGGCCCCCCCAAAGTGATTGTGCATAGAACATCTCCAGCCCCCCCCCTTTGCCCATTTTGTAGCTGTATGAAATATTTCTACATAATCGCATCTGGACGGGATTGTCAGATGCACAACTTCACTGAGTCCAAAAATTACATTCATTTAGAAGGACATTAGCCAGTTCGCATCCAGTTAAGATAAGGACGCGCAGTGATGCAAGCCAAATGGACCTATTTCAAGACCGTGTCGCTGCTTCTGTGGAGAAGCTATATTTTTAGCAGGACAGCCATCAGAAAACATGCTTATTATTTTGACAAAATAGCCTCATTTCTTTAGAAAGATGCACGTGAAAGACTGACTGGCTGAGTTATCAATCCAGCTTTTGTTGTTGTTAGTATGCGTTTGGGTAGATTTCTTATCATCCTCTAAGGGTAGTTCTTCCAGCGAGGTAGTGGGCCTGTGTCTAATCCCGCATCATCTCATGAATTTCCTTCACCTCAGAGATGCCCAAATGCATTCCACGTATTGTGGTAGTGTTGTGTAAAATTCAGCCCGACGGGGATATTTACAATGGTCCAGAGCAGGGGTGCAGGGAGGGGTGCAGACTAGCGCTCGCTCAGCTTTTTATACTGGGGATGGAGTCCAGGGCTCAGGCATTCCAGGTAGAATCCTGTCAAGTCCCTTCCGGCCATTCAAACACAAGAAAACAAACAAGCTGGCAAGTGCTGGCACCAGGGAAGGGAAAGAGCCTAGCTGTTTGCTGTGCGGGGATGCAGACCCAGCTGCCTAGCCTTTGTTCCCCCGCACAGAGTAAATCTCAGGAAATTCGCTCGTAAAAGACAAAGACAGAACGCAGGGGAGTCTTAAATAAGAGGAACCGACTCTGAAAGGTGTCAGTATAAGTGGTTTTTGAACAAAGGAAAAATGAAACAATGTTCACCTTAAGAATCTGAATTACCTCTTGTTTTTCTAATTGAGTGTGTGTGGGGGGGTGTGCAGAATAAAAAGCAGGTAATTCACTTTAAAGGAAAAAAAAATGAAGTTATAACACTGTGAATAAAGGGGAGGGGTGGGCTGAAAGAAGAACATTTCATCTGAGGTGTACCAGGCTGACACTGTCTAAAATCTATCATTTTCAATAAACAATGACACTCCCCCCCCCCACTCTAATTTAGAGCAGTTCCCTGGAATTAAAGATCCTATGTATGCATTTAATGTGCATACGTGTCTCTTATGCACAAGGTGCTTCTCAGCCCTTGTATATGTATTAAGGCCCCTTCCTGTACTTCGAACAAAACCTCGAATCTACTTAATAAGAGATGTTGTCCTGATGCTATCAGGGTTACTGAGAGACTTTGAATATATTGCCTAATTCATCTTGATCTCACTTCCCACCTTTCAGAAGAGAGTGTGAGGAGAATGATCCTGCCTGTCCTCTCTAGCCTTGGAGTCGCATAATTTATTACAGTAGTAGCAGATTCAGATTCTTCTCTCTGCCAGACAGTGTCTACACTCTTCTCCCGGTGAAACCAGTCCCCATCTATCCAGCTTTCAGTCGTCTCCGATATTCTTTAGGCCACTAGTTTCTATTCTCATCCTCTTGCATGGAATGTATTTCTAGTGTGTCTTTAAGGAAAAGAACCACAAAATCACAGTCAGTCCAAGTGCAAGGCTCACACTACAAAAGATCAACAGTGGGGGACATCCCCCAGTTGCACAGCACACAGCCATAGCAGTGTCTTCATAGGCATTGGTTTTATACAGCTGCCTGTGGACCAAACTATTTTATGATATTAAAATGGATTATGGTATTAAAATGTAAGGACACACATACTGTCTGAAATACCTGTCTCCATAGGAAACACACTGGATGTTTATGGAATAGCTGATTGCTTACTTTGCATGCCTAGGACCTGAATTATTTTGAATGAATGAAAAGATTAAATCACTGAACTCCCAAACATGAAAAGATTAAGAAACAGTTCCTCAGATGCAACTGAATTCTCCCTTTTATGCATTCTCTTTTTCACTTTCCTTGTAATGTACTAAGAATTACAATATATATCTAATTTATTCACACAAACGATAACTAACTTAAAAAAAGTAACTATTGGTATTGAACAACATATATAGTCCAGAGCTACCATCCATCCCATCAGGAAAATGCCATGCCATGACACTAGTCTCTGTGAAGACAAGAATTTACTGGCTTTTTTATACATAGTAGTCTGTTGGGCTTTATTTAAAATTCCTTAATTTTTGTAATATGTATTTTTGAAATTATATAATTACTTTTGAAAAATCTACTAGACCAATTCCAAGAATCAATTTTTTTTTCTGGAGGAGATCCTGAATATATGGCTATTACCACCACCACCATCATTGTTATTGTTATTTATTTATTTATTTATTTAGAGTTTTATTATGTAGGTCTGGCTGGTCTGGAAATCACTATGAATATCATTCTGACCTTGAACGTGTGGCTGTCTTGATGTATCTGCTTCCCACATGTTGGGATTACAGATAGTTTTTTTAATTTTAATTTTAATTTTTTATTTTTTAACCATTCTTTGCTATTGGTACACATAATTTTTTAACTATTAACTATTGATACTTAGAGTATGCTTCAAAAATCAAAGCACAGAGTTTAAGTCCATAAAGATTGACATTTTCTAGTCACATTTAGCATAGAAATATGTTTAAAAAAATACGTGTTAATGGGCTGGAGAGATGGTTCGGAGGTTGAGAACACTGGCTGTCCTTCCAGAGGTCCTGAGTTCAATTCCCAGCACCCACATGGTGGCTTACAACCATCTGTAATGAGATCTGACGCCCTCTTCTGCATACATAATAAATAAATAAATCTTTAAAAAATGCATGTTAACAAATATTCTGGACACACATATTTCTCAGATTCTTTCTGTGCGGCACCAACAAGCTCTGGATAGTGTCCCAAAATTCTTTTTAGCAATTACTCGTTGTGGTGGTTTCAATGAAAATGGCCCTCATAATCTCCTATATGTGAATTCTTGGTTTTCAGTTGGTCTAGAACTGTGTGGGAAGGATTAGGAGGTGTGGCCTTGGTAGAGAAGGCTTGTCACTGGGGCCAGCTTTGAGGTTTCAGAAAGCCCATGTTCTTCCCAGTTAGTATATTCCCTCCAGCTTGTGGATCAAGATGTAAGGTCTCAGCTACTACTTCAGCCATGCCTGCCTGCTTGTTGCCATGCTCCCAACCATGATGGCCATGGACTCTATCCCTTGGAAATTATAGGCCCCAAATAAACTCTTCCTTCTATAAGTGGCCGTGATCACGATGCTTTAGTCACAACAATAGAAAAGTAACACAGTCATACAAATAAAATGGTTCAGCAACTAGTGTTCATTATATGGTCACAGTTTTAATAGGCTTTGACAAAATATCCATATTCTGGAGGTGAATTATAATAAAATTATAAGCCATTAAACTTTTAAAGGAATTTAAATATACAACTTGAAACTATGCAATGGTTACATAGATGGAAAAGAAGCCAGTGCCACTGGTATAAGGAGAAACTGAATGGGATGGGGGCTGTGGTGATATTTTATTGGTGCTCTAATAAATAAAGCTTGCCTGGAGATCAGAGGAAAAAGCCAGCCACTACATTAAACATAGAGGCCAGGTAGCACATGCCGTTCATTCTAGCATTCAGAAGGCAGAGATTCATCTGGATCTCTGTGAGTTCAAGGCCACACTGGGAACAGAGTCAGGCATGGTGGCACATGCTTTTAATCCCAGTGCTAGTTATCCATAGAGGTCTGGAGGTCTATACAGACAGACAAAATGTGATAGAGCTGGGCGGAAAGAGGAAATGATGAAGCTGGGCTAAGGAAGCAAGATGGCAGAGGACAGAAACATATAGAAACCTAAGTATATAGGAAGTAGCTCTCTCTTTGGCTGAGGATTTCCTAGAGGTAAGATGTGGTTGGCTTGCTCTCTGATCTCTCAATTTTCACCCCAATATCTGACTCTAGGCTTTTTATTAATCATTTAGCAATTCGTGTTACAGGGGGCCATATTCCTTCCATTCTAGTGAATATCTTCATAATCTTCTTCATGTGGGCCTATAAAATGTTCCACATAATTCACTGTGATGGGGAGAAATGTGTACCAGTTTATAAATGTACTGTTTATTGACTCACTTTCTATGGTATGCAATGCTGTTTTACTTTGTAAATTATGAAGTTAGAAATTCTAATAAAAATAGCTCAGTAAACAGATATAAGTACACACATCTATCTATCATCTATCTATCTATCTATCTATCTATCTATCTTTATTCTTTACATTTTCTTTACTCTATTTGATACATCCTTTTAAGCAGTCCACAAATATGTCAAAGAATGTCTTTAATTTTTATAGTACTTCTGGGTCATCATCAGATTTCACTATGATAAAATTATCTCATAATTTTCTTTATTTTTATTCCATAGTGAATATGGGATACTATTATTTTCCTGTTAGTATATGCAGAGAATTGGGTTAAATACTGTCACAATTGTGCGACTAAAGCATCATTACACTATTTGTCTTAAAGTATGCAGGTTATTCCTTTGAATTGCCTTATGTCTATATAGCCTGATGAATAGAATGATTTATTGATTTTGATAATATATATATATATATATATATATAACTTATGAGGCCTAGCCATTCAGATTAAAGAGCCAAGAGACTCTTTGAAATGTGTTTTCCCCCCTTTTATTTTAGGAGAGTGTTGATTATGGTCACAGAAGAAATGGGAAAAATAAAAAATCATTTCAAATAAATGATTTTTTCAAATAAAAAAAACCCAAAAACCCTAACTCCCAGCAACATATGCATACCATAGACAGCTAGAGAGAGGGAAGAAAGTCAAGGAAGTTTTATGTGAAGTTTTGGCAAAGTTCAGGGGACAGAAGGTGTCTGATGTTACATCAGAGGTTTCAAAACTTTGAAGACAAGACTGAACAGGATTTTAAAAGGCAATTTCTGGAAATGAAGTAATTCTATGAACTTCACCACTAAAAAAATTGTTTATAGATATCTGTAAATACCAAAAGAAACTCTTTGTAGTTCAACATCATAATTTTTTAAAATATTTTTAAAGATTAATCATAGATTAATTTAATTGTTGAGAATTGTTATCTTCAAGGCTTGAAAGTCTGGTCCTTTGTTGTAGTACACTATGCCCATCAAATAGATAACACTGTCAAAAGTTACATCTCTGTGTTAGAAAACTGAAAACTGACGCCATTTCAGAGCCTAAATGCTTTACAGAATTCCTAATTGTGGAATAAAGTTACTTAATGTCACTTTAATACCATTGAGTAAAAGTGAACAAGAAATTCTAAGCACCCACAGGACAGTTCATAAACATCTATAACTCTAATCCCAAGGAGCTTCTAGCCTCTGAGGGCATCAGGCACACACATGGAGCTCAAGCATACATGCAGGCAAAACACTCATCCATATAAATTAAAAACAAACAGAGAAAGTTCTATTGTTTTCCCAGGAGAAAGGAGAGAAAGCCAAATCCAATCCAAGGTTGGCAGCTCACAAGGTCAAGACTGCTTCCATGCAGCCAACGGATTTCCATGCAGTCCCTCTCTCTTGTGTTTTGCACATACCAATTATCTGCGTTAGATTTCCAGAAGCACACACTCCAGCTATCTGAATTCTACTCTTCTTTCAAGTTGGACATTTCCATTTGCTTAGTGGTAGAATGAGCATACACTTACCACTTGGATGAGAAGATCTTTGGGAGTGAAAGTGGATCGAATCCCTTACTACACCATTTACATAGGAATACATGGCAACTCTTCCATTAAAATCAGGGTGATATCGGCACTGTGCTTATGATGTTTCTCTGAACTCTTCAAGCCTGGCAATTTTACTATACCTTTGAGTATTAGTAGCGTTGAGAGTAAACGACAATATCATTATTATTATTAACTTTTTGGTATATGAGATAGTTCTCATATTATGATTATGTTCTTTCATGTAAAAATATTCTCTTTGTTCATTTCAATTAAAAAAAATTGAAATAAAAACCATCTTATGTTTGTTGGTACTGAAATCTTAGAGAATATCTTAAAAGGAAAGTCTTTAATATGTGTTTGTTTTCTTATAATCTTAAATCCAAAATTAACTGTGTATCTCAATAAGTCTATCAAAGCACATTATACAGCTTTGAGTGACTATGACCATGCCACACAACTGTTATGATAAAAACCAAAAGATGTGGTCAGGGGTTGAAACAATGAGAGTCCTTATTTTCACTGTCACTGTTTAACACAGCATCTAACAAATTAAAGAGGTTTATGTAATTCTGGTAAGTATTTTTAGTTCTATACTGGGTATAGGTAAGGTTTATTTTATATACATACATATATATGTATATATATATATATATATATGTATGTATATAGTTATTACTCCACAGTATCCCAAATATTAGAGTTGATACTATCTAATACAAATTCTGCTTTTAGCAAGGATTTATTTCTCTTATTCTTTGTTTTATTAAATTTTTTGATACTCTCTTATTGGATCGTTTAAGATTTGAATATTGGTAAGGTGGTTTGGATATCTCTCTTTTCAGTAATCAGTTTGAGAAAATGAGTAAAAAGGGCTGGGGAGATTTCTCTAGTAACCTGTCTCTATGGTTAGTATAATCACCATGAATTTGGCCAGGTGTAGCTAAGCGATATTTCAGGAAAAGAACTAATAGCAAAGCCTTTTACACAGTAATTTCCTGGGTAAGGTTCAACAAAATGAAAACTCATCAGACACCCTGCTGGGATTCCATCAGCAAGCATTTATTTGTAGTCGCACGTACACCTGCTTACACAGTAATAATGCACTAGTGAGTTAAGTCAGTATGCCAATGCAAATTCGCTTTATTCTGAATCTAACACTGAAGTCTACTACATATACTAACCAAACAAATGAATTGCCACTGAATGGGTAGAATAACATGAGAAATATGGATAGCATAGGCCTGTTTTTTCTGTTGCTTTTGCCAGGGGATAATCCTTTGTGAAAATCCTTTCCAGCATCTACCATTTAGATGAAGAATTTGCAGCGAATGCCTTGCCCTATTGGTGCAGCAATGCTGAACCACATACATGTGCCATCTGCAAGGTGATTTGTTTTAGTGTAAGACATCCTGGGCCATTTAATTGAAGCTCAAAATCAATTCAGCAAATATTTATTGAAAACCAACTGTCTGCAAGGCTTTAGACTAGGTGGAAACAGTGGCAAAGCATAGAGGATGCATAGGAATACTAGCTGCTCCAAGAGACTTCTGACCAGTAATATGGGATAAGATCAATGTTCATACCACTCTGTGGCAAAGCAAAGAAGCAGAGGAGGCCATCTGAGAACCACAGAGAGCTCCAGGGCAGTAATGTAACCCAACTTGAGTTGTGATAATTGGAACAGTATTAGTATAGAAGGTGGGTTTCAGAGAAAGTCTTAATACCTGCTAGGATTTAAATACATTGAGATGAGTGGGAAAGATGCAGGGACAGTTTTTGAACATGACTGTCCAGCAAGAGTGAAAAAAACAGGTGATCAGGTTGCCTGTTTGAACATGTAGCTACAAATTCAGTTGGCATGAGTGGAGTCCCCCACTTACAAAATCAGGAAAAGAATACAGAAAAGAGGGAGAATTCATATTCCTAGTTATCACACACCTTTATTTTTGACATAGGGTCTCACTATAGCACAAACTATCCTGAAACACATTATTATTATTATTATTATTATTATTATTATTTATTATTATTATTATTTTGAGCTAGACAAGGGCTCTATCATTGGTCTGGATCCCTACTTTTTTGGAAGACATTAGATAGTTCAGGCTGGTCTCAAATCCAAGATGATCCTCCTTGGTCAGTCCCCCTAATGTTGGGATTGCTGTATTGCCATCATACCTATTTTATTCAACATCTTTTAACAGTACATCTCATAAAAACAATGTCAGTTGAGAAATTCATTCTATATGCAATGGATTCTCCATACTGAGGTGAAGATCACTTCCTCTACCTTTTCTTCTTCCCCTCCTCTTCTCCCTCCTCCCACTTTTCTTTATCCCCTTTCACTTTACCTCTCTTCATCTTTTCTTTCTTTCATAAGGGAGTTGTATGGCCAGATTGTAAATGGAGTCTCTCTGTCCCGCCCTTTCCTGCAGCTGCTTCCAAATAATCACTCAGAGGCTTATATTAATTATAAATGCTTGGCTGGTAGCTCAGGCTTATTACCAACTAGCTCTTATACTTAAATTAACCCATAATTCTTATCTAAGTTTAGCCACATGGCTTGATACCTTTTCTCAGTACAGCATTCTCATCTTGCTTCCTCTGCATTTGGCTGGTGACTCCTGACTCTGCCCTTCTTCTCAGCATTCTTTGTTTGGTCACCCCGCATATATTTCCTGCCTGGCTACTAGCCAATCAACATTTTATTAAGCCAGTTTGAGTGACAAATCTTTACAGTGTACAAGAGGATTATCCCATAGCACTAGATTTTTAAGAAAAGAACTTAAATGTAACTTTATTATAATTCCTTTCTAGATCATATTTATTATTTTATTTTGGAAATATTTTATATAAAGAAGATTCAGACAAGTTTCTTGAATATGGAAAATTAATCACCCCCTTTCAGTTTTCTTGTGCTGTAATGATAGCTTTATTTTAGTTTCCTAGGCTGTAATAATAATAAAGAAATACTCTCATAGGTGTGGTGGTTAGAAATCCAAAATCACTGAATAGCAAAATTGCTTAGTGAGTAAAGTGCTTGTGGCATTGAGTCTGATGACCTGAATTTGATCCCTGAGAACTCCATGGTAGAGGAAGAGTATAGACTCCTACAAATTATCATCTGACCTACATATGTGTCTCATGGCATATGTGCCCCCTGCCCCATGCACACACCCAGTAAATGAAATGTAATACAAATTAGATGACAACAAAAAGAAATTTCAGTCACAGTGTCAGAAGGGATGGGTCAGCAGCAGCCTCAGTGGAAGACATGCTTCCTGTGTCTCAGGCTGTGGTGAAGGCCACCAATCCTGTGTACATTTCAGTTTGTGGATGCATCCCTCTGATCCCTGCTTCCATTACAACATGGCATTCATTCTTTCTTGGTCTCTATGTCTTTCCCTCTTCTCCCCAGCACTCATATTGAATGAAAACTCATTCTAGTTATACAACTTAACTTGATTCAACATGTGCCAATTCTATTTCTAAATAATGTTATATTCAAGTACTAAAAGTTAAGCCTTCAAAATATCATTTTAAAGTAGGGATGAACACAATTTAGCCCATAAGAGTTGCTTAGGATTAAACAAACAAACAAAAAAAACTCACATAAAATAATTAGCATACAAATCTGCCTTAGTTTTTAAAATGACTACTCAGAAATGTTTTTATACAATGTATTTTGATTATATATTTCTTTTCTTCCCCTGACTCCTCCCAGATACTTCCCACCTCCCTAACCACCTAGCTTCATGTTTTTCCCTTTCCTCACTCAACGAACAAACCAAAAAGCAAGTTGTTTTAAAAACCATACAATATACATAATAAAATCATCCTCGTAGTGTTTTTGTGAAGATGAAACCACCATCTTGTGAGAACACTTGGCATGGGGCCAAGTTAAATATGTGGTTGATGTACAATAAATATTAGTGTACTTAATTTGGGGGCCTGTCTCCAGAGGTTTCTGTGAAAGATTATTAAATTCTTATTCTAAACTCCAGATTTTCCCAGTACAAAAGATCATAAAAATAGCTAAAGAAATACATGACTCCAAAGGGGTAGTTGGTTGTTCCAGAACTTTCTTTAGCCGAGTACATTCTGCTGGAGAACTACGGGACAGACGGTTGAAACTCTCTGTCTCTCAGTTCTTTCTTATCCACTAACAGCCCAGACTACATTCATAGCCTAAGATGTGGTGAATTTTCACTAATTTGTATTAGATCTCTGGGATTGCTTATGTCTTTCCCCATTCTAATTATTCTCTCCGTATTAGATGGTTGGGTTATTAAGATCTGGTAATCACCTGGCCCTTTGGTGTGAACTGATGCTAATACACAGACACTATTTGGTATATCTGTTCTAATCTCCAAAGGTAAATTCCGGGACCTAGGTTGAAATTTTTTTTTTTTTCTAGGATTTTCTGGATGATTGCCTCCTCATGTCTCTACTTAATTTGCTTTGTGTGGATACAATCATATGAACAAACACACAGGAATTGGGAGGTTTCTGATTATAGCTGTCAGTAAGTTGAGCATCCAAGGGATTGTATGCAGGACTTTGGGAATTTATAATCCTTCTCAGTCTGTCATTAATGAAAAGGACCCGAGAGACAGATTGCGAGTGACCCTGGGTTAAGGGGCTGGAGGTTAAGCCTTTTAGCCATGAGTCTCAGGTTTGAATCTGATCTAAGCCCCTAATAAACAAGAGCTACTGCTATTTGATATTAGTTTGGTGACCCGTGTGAAATGAATTAGTGATCTTGAGTTTGTTTTGGTGGGCAGGTGTCCTCCTATAGCCAGAGCTAATAGCCTCAGCAGAAGAGCCCAACAGCCTACAGAACTGAAAGAAAGAAGTGGATCCTTAACTGGTCCCTTGTCCTTCTAGGCTTGCTGTTCAGAAATGGGGAAAATCCCAAAGGTTTCAAATTTCATATGCCCAGCTTGTAGGAAAGCCATGCGAATAACCGTGGTCAGAACAGGCTTTAGTAAACTCCACAGTAAGGGTCAAACAACAATCAGCTGGTAGGCTTAAGAGAGATTTAATATCCTCAGTTTCTCTCATCCACCCCCACTCTCCGATTGCTGTGTAGCTGTCATGGAATCTGTGTTTGTGAAAGAAATGCCTGACTATGTTTATCCTGCAAAGATGAGTACAACTTCTAGACATCGCATTTGGCACTCTCATGGCAGAAGACTTAAAAGCTGGGTAAATGAAAAATGAAAGGGAGTATGTTAGTCACCAAGACAGAAAATCAACTGTGACAAAGATGTGAGCATTGTTTTGTAAAATAAGACACATAAAGATGCAAAATGTGCTAAGTAGAGACGAGAGCAAAACATTTATCACTCACTGAGGATGGCTTTTCTTTTTAATTGTTTCTTGAATCAAAATACTTTTTCATGCAATGTATTTTGATTATATTTCCTCCCCCAACTCCTCCTAGTTCCTCCCCAACTCTCTACCCACCTAACTTTATCTTCTTTCTCTCTCTCATTCAGATAAAAAGATACCCCTAAAAACAATAAACAACAGCAACAAAACCCACAAAAAACAAAAGTGAAAGTCAAAACAAACAAATAAAAGACCAATAAGACAAACAATTTCAAAACAAAGCAAAACAAAACAAAAAGTTCTCAAATATACCATTGCTGCTGGCCATGGAGCTGGCCATGGAGTGTAATCATCATACCCAGTAGCTCTCTGTAGCCCAAATTGTTAAAAGGTCTTATTAATAAAAACAGACCTGAGAGCCAGGTATTGGGGTGAATTCTGAAAGATCAGAGAAGCAGAACCAGCCACAGCTAACCTCTCCTCACCAACTTCTCAGCCGATCTTGTTTCCTCAGACTGAAAGCCTCTGAGTCCTCATCCGAATGGATCTCAGCTGAACTGCTGCTAAAAGCTAAAAGCTTAAAAAGGCCTCTAGTTCCTGTTTCTCACGCCTTATGTACCCTTCTGCTTCCTGCCATCATTTCCTGGGATTAAAGGCGTGTGTCACCATGCCTGGCTGTTCCAGTGTGGCTTTGAACTCACAGAGATCCCAATGGATCTCTGCCTCCAGAACGCTAGGTTTAAAGGTGTGTGTGTGCCACCATTTTCTGGCCTCTATGTCTATCTAGTAGCTGTTCTGTTCTCTGACACCCAGATAAGTTTATTAGGGTACACAATATATTGGAGGACACAATATCACCACAGCTCTCCATTGGGGAAGACAGATTTTTCCCTTTCTCATGGGCTGTCAATTGCATATAGCTCCTTCACTGCTGGGATCTCATCTGGCTTCTGTGAATGTCTTGTGCATGCTGTCACAGTCTCTGTGTGTTCATATGTGCCTCAGTCTTGTTTTGACTGGAAGACATTTTTTTCCTTGGAATCATCCATCAATCACCTCTGGCTCTTAAAATCTTTCTGCCTCTTCTTCTGTTTAGAGGGTTTGATGAAGACATCCCACGTAGGACTGAGTTCTCCAGTCTCTCACCCTTTGCCCCTTGTGGGTTTCTGGAGTAATTTGATTGAATTTTAGGCCCACTCCAAGGGATGGAACCCATACCTGACAGTGCTAAAGTGACTAAGACCTAAGACCAGATTATTCTGAAGCCTTGGGAAAAAGCTAATAGCTCTATTCTGCTGAAGGAACACAGCAATAAAATGACTTCTAATGACATACTGCTACACCCATAGATCAGTGCCTTGCTCAAGCCCCATCAGAGAACTTATCATAGATGGGATTAAACATCGGATGGCTTTTCAGAACCTGGTTGATTTTAATTTTGTTCATATAGTTAATACGAGTCCTGCATTTAGCTTTAGCTAGCATTTAAAGACAATGTGTTTTCTTCCCCTACCTTTTTTTCTAGTGTGTGTGTGTGTGTGTGTGTGTATGTGTGTGTGTGTGTGTGTGTGTGGTGATCTCATACATTTGTGTGAATTTCCAGCATCATGAATTTACAGCTGTGCTGTAGAGAAGTCATGGCTGTCTCCCTAGTACTTCAGACAGAGTTCTTTGAAGATAAATTTATCAGTTGGTGGTGGATAACACCCTGGCGTTCAGTTCTTTTTAAGGTCAAATCCAAGCAAAATTATCAAAAATTAATGAGCCCCTTTTTTTTCATTCAGTTTTTTGGTTTGTTTAAAAATGCCTTACTTTTGAGCTTAACTTCATTGTAGCAGATCTAGAAGTGCAATTTCATTCATTTATCTCAGTTTGAGATTGGTTTGTGATATTATTATGCATCATTTCCCATCAGATGTTAGTGGCTCTTCTGTGATTAAATATAAAAGTTGAGCCTTATTAAATTGCCTGGTTCCACAGAGAACATCAGTTTCATATAGATTAACATTGGTACTTAAAAATTTGTGTTAAAGCGCAAATCCATGTTGGGGAGATGACTTGAGGGCTGAAAGGCTTACATGTACAAGCAAGAGAGCCTAATTTCAGATCTCTAAAACCCACATAAGTGCTAGGTGGGCATGGGATCCCATCATTAATTCCAGTCGCCAAAAAAGGAGCTAGAGCATCACAGCAGCATGGCAGCAGCCTAAAACAGACCGTTAGCTATAATGTTAGCTGCACTGGCCTGCTCTAGGTTTTATTGAGAAACCTTGTCTCAAAAGAGTAAGGTGGGAGAGGAATTGACAAAGATTTGTGACATTTGGGCTCCCAAATGTGTGCACACACATTTGCAAGTGTATTCACAATCACACCAATGTGAACACACATACACACATGCACATACATGCTCAAAGACGAGAATAAGAACAGGGAATTAGAGTCAAGGTAGTGCGGCCCGGGACTTCCCTTCTGGACCAGAGGTAAGTGTCCGGGCTCAGCCTAGACCCCATCCCTGGGCACCAGCCACTCCAGGGAAGACCTGCCCAACTTGGCCCCAGGCTCTGGCCACTAGGCAGGTTTCCTTCTAGCCCTACTGGGAAGGCTCCTCTTCTCCAAGACTCCCGGTAGACCCTGCAATCTCCACGCCCTGCCCCCACGCCCATCCACCCGAGACCCCAGCCACTTCGTGAGACTTAGAGACCGGCCCCCAGCTCCCATCCTGCCCTGGACTTCCCTTCTGGACAAGAGCTCCCATCCTGCCCTGGAGTTCCCATTTGGACAAGAGAGCTCCCATCTGGACAAGAGAGAGAGAGAGAGACTTCCTGATTCTGTCAGTGCGCTGATAAGACCAAGAACGAACCACAAGGAGATGGGCAGACGTCAAGGCAGAAGTACATACAACAAAATGAAGAGCAATACAGCATCACCAGAACCTAGCCCTCCTCCAACATCTAGACCTAGAGTCAAGATAGTGCATGACAAAAATATTTTATTTATTCATTTATATAATGTATTTATTTTGGTTTTCCAAGACAGAGTTTCTCAGTGTGGTTTTAGTGCCTGTCCTGGATCTCGCTCTGTAGAACAGGTTGGCCTCGAATTCACAGAGATCCGCCTGGCTCTGCCTCCCGAGTGCTGGGATTAAAGGTGTACACCACCACTGCTAGGCTAACAAAGATATTTTAGAAGACAGGAAATGCATATTAAAAACAAATGGCACCTCTACGTTTTTCCTTAAGAATGATGTGAACATAGTGTAGTGAGTCTGTCTCTGTCCTGCCAGCCAGCTCCCCAATCACAACATGGAGACTTTTTATTAATTACGAAAGCTTGGCCAATAGCTTAGGCTTATTTCTAACTAGCTCTTATAACTTAAATTAACTGGTTTCTATTAATCTATGTGCTGCCACATGGCTCATGGCTGTTACCTCTCCTCCTGCATGTCTTGCTTGTTCTCCATCTCTCGACATTTCTCCTTCTTCTCACGGTTCTTTGTGCCTGGAAACTCTGCCTAGTTATCAGCCATTCAGCTTTTTGTGAAACCAATCCAAATGACATATCTTCACAGTGTATAAAAAGATTATTTCATAAACAACATAGCACTAGTACACAAGAAGATAATTATATTATTCTTTATTGCATCCCTTATACATTTTAATTTTAACTGGAAATAATTTAACTGGAAATTCCTATCAAGTTATTTTAGTACTTTTTGATGAAAATTGGTTTTAAAATCGATAATTATTTTCCATTAAATTGCTACATTATTAATCATTTCATTTAATTACCTTCTCCCTTTACTGTGTAGATTTGACAAAGACTTATTCCAGAGCCTCATCTAAGAGTTATTGAAATATTTAAAAATTGTTTTTTGAGATTATAATATAATTAGACCGTTTCCCCTTTCCTTTCCTCCATCCAAATTGTCCCATATACCTCTCCTTGCTCTCTTTAAAATTCATGGCCTCTTTTCTCATTGTGTGTGTGTATGTGTGTGTGTGTGTGTGTGTACATATGTATTCCTAAATATATAAATACAACCTTCTCAGTTTTCTAATGGTATTTGTATGATCATTTGCTATTTACTGCATAACCAGTTGGTGTGTTCTTCTCTTAGAAAGACTGTATTTCTCTTGCTGTCAACATTCCTTAGTTGCCTATAGTTATTTATGTAGGGTTGAGGTCTTTTGAGTTTCCCCATCCATGTTGACATGTGTATTGTCATTGTCCTTGTTCAGCTCATTGTTTTAGCAGTTATGCTGCTGAGACTTATGGTCATAACTTCTGACATTCCCAGTAAACTCCCTGGTGCTCTGGTTATTTACAGTCCTTCACTCCTGTCTTCTGCAATGATCCCTGAACCTTAGAGGTAGGAGTTGTGCTGTAGATGTATCCATTGGGATTGGGTTCCTTATCTCTGCATTTTGATTGGTTGTGTTTTTCTGCAATGGTCTCCATCTGTTACAAAGAGAAGTTTTCTTGATGAGGAATGAGGACTACACTCATTTCTAAGTATGAGTATATTTATGTAGTTAGAGATTGTTCTGGTTTAGTAAATTAGTGGCTGTGGGCTCCCCTCTGAGATCCTTGACTTCATTATACCTTGATAGTTGGTTTGGTTTCTAGTACTAGACATGATTTCCTTCTTGCTGAGTGGTTCTTAAGTCCAATTAGCTAGCTGATACCACCAGCATGGAGACACATGCCTTTAATCTCAATACCAACCATAGAATACCTGGAGGTCTGTATAGATGGGCAGTGACAAGGAGGTCATGTGGTTGGGTTTACAACCAATGAGAAGGCAGAACAGAAAGTCTAAAAGAAAACAAACACACAGAAAGTAGTTCTCTTGCTGAGGAGGACAGCAGCGGCAGTGTAGGGTAAGGTTTTTAGCTCTTAGCTATTGCTCTGACCTCTTGGGCTTTCATCTCTACATTGGCTCTGTGTTTCTTATTTAACAAGATGGTTACATCTACATCGCCACTACTGGACTGATAATTTCTGTGCCATATTGATCACTGTTGAGATTCATAGGTGTCCTAGCTGGGTAGGACTGTTGGTTCTTTCTCTCCTTTGGATGCTTGCACTGCACCTTCTGGTACCATGAAAGTTAGTCCTCAGGGAGAAGACATTCATGTCTGTTACAGCTCAGAGGCCTGTGGGCTCTGTGTCTGAAGTGCATGGTTTCTTCATCAGCAGGGACTTATCTTACACCTCTGTCAGGAACTAAGGACAACAGCAGCAACCTGCAATGCTTTGGGAAACTCTTGAGATTTGACTCATTTTCAGAGACTCAAATGTACCATGTATGGCTTTCCAGATCTGAAAAAATTCTTCCTTAAGAAGCTTTAAGTGACCCACTCACAGAGCTATTCAATACTGCTGACTCTGGCTGTCAAACTCAGTTCAACTGGACTCAACACACATCTATCCCCTGAAACATAAAGGGACCTCCTTCTGGTGAAATCACATTCCTGCAGTAGATGAACATTGTTGATAAGCAGTGTCATTTAAAACATTAGTGAACATTGTGGCAAACTTTTATTTACCATATAATTTCAAGTGAAAAGGGGAAAATGGATTTATCTATAGACTGAGCTAATCAGAAATAATTTCACTTCCATATTTGTGGTTGAGAAATTTTCTGAAAACTTATTTTAATTAAGCAAAGTTCAGGAGAGCAAAAGTGGTGTTCAACTGGGTTACACTATGAACTAGAAATGCACAGGGGGCTTCAGCCAGCTACGTTTTGCCTTATTTTTGATCTAGAGAAAAGAACTTGACTATATATAACCCGAGACTTGAAATTCCTATATTCCTCAAGAAAAAGATAATATCATTAACTAGCCAAGCTTCCCCCCTCCCCAGAACCAAATTCTTTATATATCTGTAAACAAATGCATTTGATTCCTTTCATCTATTACAAAGATGACATCCATCTATTGTAAAGATACAGTTTAAGTGAACTGGTTATAATACTATGTAACAACATATTTAGTGTTTCTTCCTACAAAACAGCATCACAAGAATAATCTTATTTATCCACCCATCATAGAAACCATTTCCATTAAATCCTTAGCTTTAGTAAAAAAAAAAATAGATTAGTAAAAGTCCCATTGGACATGATGTTAATGCAGTTCCATGAACCATTTAAGAAGTGTTTAAATTCAATTGTTTTCTGTTCCTTGAGCACATATTTGAAAAAATAATTATTTTTGGCCTTGTGGACATACATTAGTTTTAAATAAATAAAATTGCATTTTCAAGGCCTTCCTTAATGGAAAAAAAATGCATGTTAGCTTACATTGAATTGCCCTTTTAGCAATGAAGGTAATTAAGAGTTATGCTATACAAAGGGTTTCCAAATAATAATCTCCAAGGACCCATATCAGTAACAGCATTTTCAATTGCCAATTAGACAAAGAGTATATCATGTGAATTCACTTACACATGTCCTGAACTGCAACCTAATCCCTTTGTACATACGATGTTCTGAAGGCACTTCATAGGGTAAATTTGGTTTCAATTGCCTTTGACCTATTTGAATCATGATTTGGCTCCTCACATATGCTAACATCTGTATTGTAATGAATTATGTGTTGGTGTAATTTTCAAGCATTCATAGCATTTTTAATAGTTAAGATGTTGTATAAGTTGAATATAGAAAAACCTCACTCCTGCCAATTGTCCCCTTTCTTCTATTTGTTTTTTGTTTTTTTGTTTTGTTTTTATTGATTTTTCAAGACAGGCTTTCTCTGTGTAGTTTTGGTGCCTGTCCTAGATATTGCTCTGTACACCAGGCTGGCCTCAAACTTAAAGAGATCTGCCTGGCTCTGCCCCCCGCCCCCCTGAGTGCTGAGTGCTGGGATTAAAGGCATGTGCCACCAGCGCCTGGCTCCTTTCTTCTACATGTGCCCCATGACATATGCAGATGCATACAAATACATTTTTGAGAACATTAAACAATGGGTTGATCTCATCACAAGTTTATAGAAACACATTTGTCATAAAGAGTGGGTTATCATTTGCTGGTATCTGTGTTCTGTTCTTTGTATTCCCAGTGTCTGACAACCTGGTTGCTTCAAAAAAAAATGGACACCAAATGCTTGGTGAGGAAAATTGTCTATTGGTTATTGTTTCTGGAGAAGCCTGGATAATTTATCTGAAAATGTAGTTCTTTAGATAAATTACAGAACATTTTTCTATGAAAGTTTATATAATATATAAAACACATACATGTATTTTTAAAGGTGACCAAGCAGAAGGGCATTCCATCTAGAAGTGGAAGCATTACAGGAGCAACTTGTACAGATGAATGTAGCTAGAGTTTTCCTGGCTTGCCCACAGTCAGGACAAATCTTTGTCACCCGCCAGTCCCACAGCTGCTCAGACCCAACCAAGTAAACACAGAGACTTATATTGCTTATAAACTGTATGGCCATAGCAGGCTTCTTGCTAACTGTTCTTATATCTTAAATTAATCAATTTCTATAAATCTATACCTTGCCACGTGGCTCGTGGCTTATTGGCATCTTCACATGCTGCTTGTCCTGGTGGCTGCTGGCAGTGACTCCTTCCACCTTCCTGTTCTTTCTTTTCTCCTCTCTGTTAGTCCCGCCTATACTTCCTGCCTAGCCACTGGCCAATCAGTGTTTTATTTATTGACCAATCAGAGCAATTTGACATACAGACCATCCCACAGAAGATGAACTTCTTGATACGGTATTGTTTCTATTACTAATAACACAGGTAAAAGTATAAACTCATTTGCTCATGGGTTTTAAAAATATTGATCAAATTTCCAGAACTTCCAACGGGCTTATTTAACTTTTGGACAATGTACATCATGTAACTTACTACTTTTTCTTAGTTTTTTATTTTAAGCCACCAAGACAGTCCAGATTTACTTTAAGGCAAAACACACAGACAAACAAGTGTCTAAAGTAACTAAAAATATAATTGATAAATATATTTCAAGGAACATTATAATCACATTTCAATTTAAATTATTTTCTGATATATTAGAAAAATCACATCAAATAACAATTGCTATAACATGCTTATACTATATTATAAAGCAAATATTATAGTATAATTTTATATAGGAAGTTAAAATTATCAATATTTAAAAGGAAATACAGGAAATTACATTTCTTTCATAAATGTATGCATATTTATAATTTAAATTTCATGTTCAGTTTTAGATATATGATTTATAAAGTTCAAGAATATCTCTAAAAATTTAAACTCAATTATCAGTCCATTCTTAAGTTTTTAATAAAAATGAAAGTGTTGATAAAATATTTCTCAAATTATCATGTCATTTTCATTTTCAATTAAATTAAAATATATTAATATTTAAAGCTAAACTGTTAGAATTTTCTAGATTAAGGTGAAAACTGAACATAGGTAGAATAAATAAAACAAATTTTCATCTCATCACATATCAAGCAGAAAAGAAATCAGCTACATGTTTTCCTAATGTTTTTTCCAGTACCAGTTAACATTTCTCCTTTTTATTATTTCATTTTATATAATAAATATAATATATTTTATATAACAAATATAATAAAATTACCTTTCAGAAATTGTTCTCCAATGTTCTTACTTCCAAAATGTTTAGCTGGTATTCTAATTATCTGTAGACTTTGACAATTGATTAAAATATAGTTAGAGTATATTATTGAACTCAAAAACTCTTGAGGTTGGGTATTTTCTTTTGTTCATTCCTCAGTTTGATTGTGTGTGTGTGTGTGTGTGTGTGTGTGTGTGTGTGTGTGTATGTGTGAAGCATTTTAATCCTTTGGAGATTGCATATGCTTCAAAAGATCTTCCATTCTCTTTACTTTTTATTTGCTATACAATACATAACAAGGCAATTAAGGAGGAAGAAAGGATGTAATATGACTAGTTAACTCCTGTTAGGTGTATCTCACACAGATTTTTGTTAACAAATGTCACCACAAATTTCTGAATATTCTCAGCCAAGTTTGAGATATGAAAACAGAGTTCAAAAAAGATTTTAAAAATTTGATTCTTTTGTGCACATGTAGCATAAACAAGGCATTTTCATATTTGGGAATTTGCTTTCTGATGGGGTATTCTGAACAAGTATCTGACTTGACACATAAAAGGACTTCCATTTGGTTATGTCAAAGGAAAATATTGATAAATTCAAAATATCTCCAAATACTTTGTTGTTAAGAGTCAGAGCCATGAAGTGTATGATATTTCCATTAACAAATCTACTTAATAGATGTTATAGATATAAAGCTGCTCCAGGATTACAAGTTTAATTAGGGAGGGGCTGCTGAAACAGTACCAAAGCTGAAAAATAACAACATAGTTTTAGGAATGCTCAAATGTGAAAAGTATTAAGATGAGAGTAATATCTTTGTATAAATGCAAAATAATTGCAAAAGTACTTCTTGATGCAAAATTGATAAAGACTCAGGCTATTTTCCTGGCTTGTTGTGTACTTTCAGCCCAGTGTTATGATAAATCGTTACTGTTTGTGGCTAGGATGGTATGCTTAAGATGAATTGATTTTTTTCCTAAGGAAATGTCCAGATAGGCAGTAGAGGGAAAGGTGATAATTTTGGTTTTGGGTATAAGATGATATGGAGACTAGAAATCAGTCGAGTCATCTATCGAGAGGACATACATGTGGCAATGTAGCCCAGGAGAGAGAATGGCTGTGGAAATGTCATTTCCAATGTCATTATTTGAAGTCAGCATTCAAGCCTTAGAGCTTAAAGCAGGGGATGAAAGACTAAGCAGAAGTTACGGCGGACAGACTTTGTTTGGTTTTTTTAGTGTAGAATAATTTCTTTTATTTCCAGTATAAAATAAACCCAGGAATGTCTGGAAAACAGAAATGTCACATAACAGAAATGGAAGACAGAATGAACAGAGAGGGAGACAAAAGGACTCTATAAATGTGAGTTAAGATTAATATGAAGAAAAGGATAAACACTGGAGTAGACAGAGAAAACATGGTAACATTTCAAAACTACAGGAGAGAGAAGGACCATGGGTACTCCATTGTTTGGTGGAATTCATTGGAGGAAATGAAATGATGGTCACAACACTTTTCTTTTTATTCTTTGAGAATTTCATACATCCATATAATGCATTTTGATCATATTACTGCCCCTAACTTCTCCCTCATTCCACCTCTATGTCCCCCTCCTAAATTCATGCCCTCTTATTTTATTATACCCCAGTGAGTTTAAAATCAGGGCTAGGGGCAAGGGTGAACTGGCCCTGAGGGTGGGGAAATGGGAGAGCAGGGAGTGCCTGCCACGTGGTGTGGGAAAGATGCCTCCCTTAACCCCTCACCACCTGCAGCAGGTGGGAACCTGACCCAATCCCTCCTCAGCCCCAACACTTGGGAGAATGGATCCTCCATCTCACCTGGGCAGGACAACAAAATTGGCCCTATAGATAGGTTCATGGGTGAGCCTGGGTTCTGGCCTCTAGGACCCTTCTGTGCTTGAATTCCTGCCCTGAATTCCTCCAATGATGAAGAGTGATGTGTAGATATAACCTACATCTGTGGTGTGGTGGTGGGGATGAGAGAAAGATGCCCTTTCTTACCCCTACCATCTCAGCTGGTGAGGAAGCTGACCCATTTATCAGATGCAACACTAGGGAAAGCAAGCCTTGCACCTTGTCTGGGCAGCACAGGCAACCTGACCCATTCCCAGGTGAGCTAGCTCTAGGAATGTGAGTATGGGAGACCTGGCCCCATCCCTCATCAGCCATATGGCAGCATGGGTTGGGGAGAGACTCCACCCCCTCATCAGTGACTTTGGTCGGTGCCAGAGTTGGCCTTGAGGTCATAAGAGTAGAAGAGCTGCCCCTGTGCCCCACCAGCTGCAACATTCAGGGCCTGTACCTTGTCTGGACAGCACCACAGTGCCAACACCATTGGCAGAGGTATGGGAGAGCCAGCCCAGAATTGTGAGCATGGGAGAGCTGTCCCCATTACTCATACGACAGGCAGTGTGGGTAGGAGAGAGATCCCCCTCTCATAAGTGTCTCAGGCATATGGAAGAGCTGACCCTGAGGTCATAAGAGCTAGAGAGAACCGGTGTGTCCACTCCCCCAACCCCCCACACTTGCTCCTTTACTGCAATCAATGCAGCAGAGCTCACCCTGGTGGTGAGGACAAGAGAGAGATGACTGGCAGGCTGACCAATCCTGCAAGTACCTAGTATGTCATGAAGTATTAAAGTGGACTAAAAGAAACTTTCAGAGAAGATAAAATACCTGGAAATATTCTGGAGCAATGGAGATATTCACCTATAAATTTGGAGAGATAAGAAATCTTAAATTCAAAAAGCAAAAATGTGCAAATAAGCTATCAGAAAATGCAATGGATTTTAGCAAAACATAAATAACCTCATAGAGGAGATGGAAAGTTCTAGAAAATAAAATGAGAGAAAAAAAGGGACTAAGTAATTATGTTGGCTGGTTTTGTATCAACTTGACACAAGCTAGAGTCATCAGAGATGAGGGAGCCTCAATTGAGAAAAATGCCTCCATAAAATCAGGTTAGGGCATTTTTTAAATTGGTGATCAATGGGGGAAGGCTCAGCCCAGTGTAGATTGGGCCACCTCTGGGATGTTGGTCCTAGCTGCAAAAAGCAAGCAGTCTGAGCAACCTATGAGGACTAAGTCAGTAAGCAATGTTCCTCCATGGCTTCTGTATCAGCCCTGGCCTCTAGGACCCTTCTGTGCTTGAATTCCTGCCCTGACTTCCTCCAATGATGAAGAGTGATGTGTAGATATAATCCAAATAAACCCTTTCCTCCTTGAATTGCTTTGGTCTTGGCATTTAATCACAGCAATAGTAACTCTAAGTAAGACAGCAACTAAAAAGTAAGTTAAAGAGTTGGAATATGACACCTTATATTTGAATAATATGAATCTAAGAGGGAGAGACCTAGGAAAGGACAGGAAGAGATTTTGAAATAAGCAATTGGAGAAGTTCCCACAGCTTCATTCTGAGACTCTCAATTGCACATATATTGATTACTTAGTAAAATGGTGGAATGGGGAAACTGAGTCAATCGCCCAAATTGTCTTCATATCTTCACATGTGCATTGAGTGAGGCATATGACAGAAAAAAAGGAAATTGTAAAGGAGAAGCCTAGGGAATGCCACACTGATACCAGAGGGAAGTCCCAAGGCAAAAACCACATTCCAAACAATTATTCAAGCCGGGAGAATAGTTAACTCTCTAGAGAAATTCACAAAGAATTAACCTTAATAGTTCACCAAATGCATAAAGATATTGAGAGGAAACCCATCAACGTGGCTAGTGTTTGAGTTTGAATTGGAAACAATGCAATATTTAAACAATACAGTTAATCCTAGTGAAGAGAAAATGGTGATTGGGAAAGCAAAAGTATAATATATTGCATTGATGAGCTGGAAATATTCTTGTATGAGATAAACTATCAAAAACTGATTAATGACATAATGGAATTTAGAACTCAGATGTTTGGGGATTGGTTTATGCCTATGATTGAAATGGTATAAAAGCTATCATAGAGAACAATGCAATAGATAATACAATAATGGATAAAAAGTAAGAGGTAAAGATAAAATAAAAATTCATAGAGAATTGGAGGTAAATATTTTAAGTGTGATAACAAATATAGAGAACATAAAGGTGAAAAGACTTAATTCATAATAGGCATGCAGACTATTTGACTTATTAACATCTGCACCATATTCCTGAGAAAACTATAACTGTTTTGAGTGCAGGAAGCATGAGCTCAAAACATTATTAGAAACTCGAGCACATGCCACTATTTCAATTGAGAAGAAACGCAGATGAATGGCAGAGTGAAATGATGATGTGGGGCTGGGCAGAAATGCAGTTGAACCTTCCGAGGAGTGGCTGAGAAACTGTGGTAGCAGTCTGGGAACAATCAGCGTGGGGAAGATGGTGTGTGCTGCTCATCTTTTGGTCTCTAATGAAAAGATTGACAAAGAAGAATTCACTTTGCTGATTGATAGCACTAATATTGGAGGGGAAGAGTGAATCCTGTGGCTGAATTGAATGAGCAAGAAATGGCAAGCTGAAAATCTGCACCAAATTGCAGAAACACCTGGGGTAAGAGGCTCACTGATGTAATAAATTTACCTCATGAGTCTACCCCATGATTCAAAAGACCATTTGTTGGTGACCTTTGACAGAAAAGTGCATGTGGAAAGGAAAGTTTTTGGCAGTCTTCACAAAACTAAAATGCAGTTAAGAAATTCTAGATGCTTCTCTGTGTTGAATGTCATGTGATTTTTGCTAAGATTTTTACCTGTAAGGTGGAGACACCACCAAATGGGAACATTCAATAAGAAAGTTGAATCATACTAAGTAGTAAATTGAAGGTTTAGCTCCTTCTAAAAACATCTTTACATTTTTAACAGATGGATGAAAATTGGAAAAAGCAGGAGATGAATATTGCTTTTCTTGTCATGGTTTTATATCTGTAAAAATTAATGAAACTGACAGAGCAAGCCTGAGACTGAATAAGTGGCAACCATTGTGACTTAATGTGTCTTGCTAGTGCCCGTGTTTGTTTATTGGTTTGTTTTGCTTTGTTGCTCATGGTAGGGTCTCATGTAGCCCAGACTGGCCTGGGACTCACTATGTAGTGGAGGATGTTCTTGAACTCCTAATCCTCCTGCATCCACTTCCCAAGTGCTGGAATTGTCTATGCCACCTTGACAGTCCTTTGCTAATGTGTTTATGGTAGTGATCAGTGTAATTTATTTTTGTCTTTCTTTGTTATTGTTTTTTGTTTAACATTTCAGCAAATATGCACAAAAAGCTTGACAGGGAGGGAGGAGCAAAGGCAACCAGATGGATTTTTTAAGTAGATCACATATATTTTTCTGAAAGTATAAGCAAAAAAATCACTTTTAGTAGTCAGTAGAAAGAACAAGTATGGAATTCCAGTGTAGAGATTTAATAATCACTTCCTTAAAAATAACTATATTTTAATTGCCAATGGAAAAAAATCTACATATATAAGAACCACCGTGGAAAATGAAGCAATGTGATAGAAGAAACAAAGAAAAATTAAATTCAAATTGAAGCATTTGCTTAATAGCTAAAGCCACTACTGATGTTTACATATTATAATATGAATTATAATGCTTGTATAATGAATTTGTTGCTTTTTAAAAAGTCATGAACATTTCAACTCCCAATGCCTCGCACTAAACAGATATGCAAATATTGTTAAGATGATTGTCTATTTTACAATAAGGTTAATTTTGGTAAAAGGAGCATTAACTCTATAATCATAATAGGGCCAATCAAGACTGGGTTTGATAAAGAAAGCAACAAAGGTAAATGTTAAAGAAAAAAAATAGCCAATTTGAGTAATTTAGGCCAGTGCGATAATCTTTGTTTTAAATAAAAGGGCTGGATTCTTTTGGTCTAATGTCACATGAAAAAGGGATGATTCCTTCTCATTTACCTTGTTTGGGCAAGTTATTAAAATATATTCTGATTGTAGATTATTGTAGGAATGAGGATGGTAAGAGCTTCTTGAAAATATATGGTTTCTGTCTAGCTACCATTGGATTTATATTTTGGTAATAATATAATAAAGCAATTATAGATTATATTTTTAAGTTCCAATTTATTTCTATAAAGTATAAAATTATTTGAAAATACATGCCTTCCATCTACAGGGCATTAATTAGTTTTTAATTATATATTAATTTTTAACATTTGAAATTATTTTAGTCCTTCACCATTTGGAAATGCTTTTTTACAATAATATAAGCAGGATATTTCAACCATAGACTCAAAATTTTGCATATGGGAAGGTATTCCTTATCTCTGTATTCCTTTTCTTTTTCAGTTAATGAAGAAATCATGCTGTCTAAACCAGAAATTTAGAAGTCACTATATAATTTCTTTTCCTGATCTGCCACATTCAAGCTTCTCTAAGGTATGCTAGTGTGTATGTGTATGTACATATATGTGCGTGTGGGTGTGAGTGCCTATGTATGTGCATATTAGTGGAAGGCATATTAACTTCAGGTGTCTTCCTCATCCACTTTCCACATTAATGTTTGAGACGGTATCTTTCACTGAACCGGTAGGTTATCGATTTTGCTAGATTAGCCATCCAAAATCCCCAAGATTTTCTTGTCCCTGCCTCCCCAGTTCTGGGATTTCAAGCATGCATACAACATGTTGGTTTTTTCAGTAGATACTTAGGGTCTAAACTCCCGTCTTCATGCTTACATAACAATCCTAGACCCTCTTCTAAGGCTTAGAGTGGATGATATCCTACCTTGCTGCAATCATCTCAATCTGATTGTCTAGTCTTCATTTCCATCTCACTAACATTAGTGCTATTACATCTTTATCATCCTTGGAGTCTTCTGTAGAACAGTCTCATATAGATAAGGAAAATCAAGTCACCGTTCTACTGAAATACCAGGAATCAAATTTTCCATCTTAGCTTGTAATTTACGTGGTCTGAGTGTACCTGTATTTCAAAATTCTTCTTTTAACCCTTTCCCTATCATCTATAATTTTTTTACATTGTTTCAATTTCTTGAACACCTCTTTTTTACTTTAGGCCTTTAACATTTTTTATCTTAACATTTTCTGACTCCTGAGCTCATCATTCCCTTACTTTGCTAATAGTTAGGGTTAGGCAACATCTCCTGTGGTAGTTAATATCCAGTATGGCCCCAGGTGGTCTCTACCTTCCGGTATTCACAGGCTTTATATTCTAACATCTTGTTAGCTTTCTTTTAGCCAGTAGAATCTTATTTCCCTGATTAGATGCCAAGAATTCTAGCTTCCATCCTTCTAGCCCATGCTGTGCACTGACCTCTCCAGCCCAATAAACTCAAAGAGAGACAATCATGCCAACCCCTTCAGACATCAGCCTGGGAGAGAATGTATTACTAGTAGAGTCTGTAAATGAGGCACTTGCCCTGGCTGATATTTCCTTAGAGTCTTGAGAGGGACTTGAACTCAAAAGCCTAAGAATGAAACTGAACTGATCCCAGATTCCTGCCCCGGAGAAGCTGTGTGACGCCAAGCCCTTTCATTTGTTGCAATTTGGTATATGAAACTAGATATTTGAAAATGTCTTCCAGGCGAAATTCACGGACGATCCTGAAGTGGATTTCCTTGTCTCTCAGCCCTCCACTGACATCCATGCAACGTATGAAGAGTATGAACAGATTGTCCCATTTCCACTGCAAACAGGCTGACCCACGCACTTGTGAGTTCTCCAGTACTCAAGTGAGATATGCAGCCCCGGTTCATCTGTACTCTCTGTTCTTTCTTTCCAGCCTGGAATACTTATGCGGATTATGTGTTCACTTCCAGTTCCGAACCTTTGTGTGTTCCTTTGTCTCTATCTACCTTCCGCTATTATGTGCTTGCTTACCTGGACATAAATCTTTTCTCTAGCATAATCTTCTACAAGGAATGCAGGAGCAGTGAGGGCTT
This sequence comes from Peromyscus eremicus, assembly GCF_949786415.1. Taxonomy (NCBI): domain Eukaryota; kingdom Metazoa; phylum Chordata; class Mammalia; order Rodentia; family Cricetidae; genus Peromyscus; species Peromyscus eremicus. Next base: position 23,846,734 of record NC_081428.1, on the reverse strand, counting down.
GAAGTTAAATGACTTCCCTGATGTTACAATCTTTTTAGTTTTTATGCAAACACGATAAGGTTTATAGCGCTATCTGATGCACTTACCTGATACTGGCAACCTATTCAATCTGGACGATTCACGCCTCAACAGTTGTCTGTTTCTGACTTGCGGGGGATTATTTTTTGCTTGATCAGTTAGGATAATTGCTTTACTTCCACACTTCACTTTGCGTGGTAGATACAATCAGAGACCAGAAGGTCTAAACCCACTTTGAACGTTTCAGAAGATTCAAGGGGCTTCTGTCTTTTGTTCAGCATCACAGAACGATAATTCTTAGTTTGGAAATATTTGCTACTTAACCGAGTAGTTCAAGTGTAGTATCTGTCAAGATTGCTTTATGCCACAATTCTAAAACATAGTATTATTGTTATAGTTCATTCACGCCTTCTACTCATAATGCATTTGAATGGCTATGAACAGGTTTAAAGCCCCAGAGCTCAATGGAATCTGTTGCAATTGTTTTATTTACTTTCTTTGTTTCTGAGAAGTCATTTCTCAAGTACAGTCTAATGATTGCTGGTAATTGTCGTGTTTCTTTGTTTTTTCTATCTGTTTAAACACACACACACACACATGCATGCACACTTGCTCATACATGAAATGAAAATCCTATTAGCTTTTCTGTAGTACTGAATCTAATTTTAAAACAAACAAGCCAGTAGCTCACTATTGTCTCTTCAGGAATATTCCAGCTCTCCACAAACCCTCACCTGTTCTTCAGTCAGGCTACATTGGGAAGGAGTAGCAGAAGGAATGGACTGAATCTGAATTCTGTCATTTTCCTCATTTTTCCCGTGATGGTAGAGTAACATCTGATTGCAAAGGGTACATTTACTAAAATTAAATATCACAATTTTCCAACTTGAAACTATTTGGTCTAGGTTCCACCCAAAGAGAGAACTGTGACTGTCTTTGTGATTTACAGCAGAATTTCTGAGAAATCCTGACTGAAAAATAGTTTAACTATTTCAAGTTCATTGGCATTAATACTTAAAATGACTATATAGTCCGAATTTCTTCACTGTCAGATCTATTAAAGAAATTGAATGGAAGAGGTAACAAATTCAAATGTACCTGAAATTGACATTGGTTCTATTTGAGTCCTGGCATTGTAATAAGGCAAATCTCGTGGAAGTATAGTCTAAATATAATTGAAAGAAATAAAACCTTTATTGAGAAAATCTTATATATAGTTTTTAGGTCAAATTAATTGCATAGCATCATGATGTCATGAATCAAAAAGGAAACCTTGTCTTGAATCCTTCTCTGTGATAGAGCTCACTGTGTCATGAAGTCTATGGTGTATGTATAGAGTGCCAGGAAGTCCAGGAGACATAACATACCAAATCCTCTTGCATGTTCAAAAGCTTTGTCTTCAATGAAGTAGGAAGCAGAGAATTGAAGTAAAATTTGGTAACTGGAATTTAAATATGCCACACACTTAATTGGTTGTTTGTATTTCATTTACATTAATTTTTAAAACTGAATTTGAGGCCATTTTCTTTTAACCTCAAGTAGTATATAACACAGTCAAACAGGATATGAGAAGTGATTTTTTACATAATTTCGAGACATGCATATTTTGTAGTACTCTCAAAAGGTAATTCAAGGCAGTTTAAATTTTTAATAGTTTACTTGAGCAGTGACTCTAAAGTGAGCCAGATCCAGACCACAGAGTGATCTGAGCATCTAACAGTGAAGTGGGAAGGAAGGCTCATGGAAGCAAAGCAGAGGTTTGATTGGTTAAACTAAACCTTCATCCTAACTTGGATACCTCTAGTGGAAAGTCCCTAGTTAGAGGGTAGTTGGTGGTTGTGATTGGTACAGCTTAAGTATAGGAAAAACCACCATTAGTTGACAATTACTGACTGGCCTAGAATGCCACTGTTTTCCCTGAGTTGAATTTGGTTTGTTTACACAGAAACCCAGAGCCCCATACATTGTATTTTAAAAATGCCCATGTAGGAGGTTTATTAAGGGGAAGGGAGAGAAAAGGGGCAGAGAAGGGGGCAGGGACCAGTCCCTGGGGACAAGGAAGGGAAAGAGAAAGGAGACAGGAGGTGGGCAAAGCCTGCCTTTTATAAGGAGACATAGCAAATACGCACAGGAGGTACTCTTAGTAGCTACAGCTGAGGTTTATCCTGTCTGGACCCTAAGGGCAGGCCAGTGCAGATGCTTAAATGCTAACACCATAGAGGCCCCATTCTTAATGATTACAAACATGCTTTTTTATTACAGCAATTGTGGTCAGCAACAGAATATTTTCCTACTCAGTTGCTAAGATATTGCTACACTATGGCAAACTATCAATAAAAGAATTACTAAATGGTAGGCCAGCATTTACTAAAAATTCTGAAAAAAAAAAAAAAAACAGAAACCAAAACCAGACAAACTTCAAATAGCTTACGTTATGACCTGCAAGAGTGACTCGAAGACTGAACATTAAGATTTGCCAAAATGTGGTGCTAAAGAGAGGTCTAAGCTCTCAACAGTGCATGCTGGTGTGCAGAGGACTGAAGTTTGGTTCCCAGAACTCATATCCCTTGGCTCAAGTAACCCATAACATCACTTCCAGGGGATCTGACATTCTTTTTTGGACTCTGCAGGCATGTGTGCATACACACACACATACACACACACACACACACACACACACACACACACACACACACACTAAAATACCTTTAGCAATTCCAAAATGTTCTGAATATATTAAGATATCTTCTTAAAAATCACAAGGTCCTCAGCTCTGTTAATGTCTCCAAACTTACTAATTAAACGGTCCCGATAGGGATCATATTTGAACATAACAGCATGTTTAAGTTGTAGATTTTAATTCTGAATATTTTGGATGAATGCAACCAGCCTTCTTATTTCTGGTGTCTACTCTGAAGCTAATGGCATCTCCTTTCCGTTTGGTGCTAGAACTCCATAAATAGAAGTCATGAATAGGGAAGCACAAGGGATTGCAGTCTGTTTTGTGAGTATATTTTATTTTTTTTCTCTTGAGACTATCTATTTTCTTCATGTCATTACAACATCAGTTGTAATCAATTCCCTACATCAATCTCAACCCTTTACTTACCATAGTTGCATGTTGTTGGTGTGTTTTTTTGTTTGTTTGTTTTTGTTGTTGTCTCAATCTTTCCTGGGGTATTTTCTACCCATTTTTCATCTTGAAGGGTCTGGAAGTTATCAAAGCCCATGGCCAGATTTCTGTCCTCAGTAAATACTTTTACTGAAAAGGTTTTGACTACATGCTCTAATCATCTCTGGTACAAATGGTCAGTGGGGCATACATTTGGCTCTCCTACATTATTCGTTGAAGTTCTTTTTAACATATCTGGAAAAGGCCAGACCCCCATGGACTCTTATCTAAAACTGCAGAGCACTAGACTGTATTGCGTTATTTGTATTAATAAGATGAAAAATTAGCCATTGCAATAGACACAGGAAGAGGTTTCAAATCACAGAGAGGCTTTCTTTGGGTTGGAGAACAGGAAGAATAGGGCATCAGGGAGCTAGATCTGAGGAGATCTTTCAAAAGTAGGGTAATCACACCAGGCTTTTAATCAATGCAGTTTTCTATTGGACTAAATTAAAAAGTGCGGCTGGGCATGAGATATGTGTATTTTATGAATGTAAGAGAAATAAATCATTGTTCAATGTAGGATGTGTGATAAAGCTGAGAAGTGAAGTAACTTTTGGCTAAAAATGTAATTAACAAGTCTGATTATTTTTCTTTGAGTTCCTTGTGAATCCTCTCATTTATTTGAAGACCAAGGAGAGTCCTGAATTTAATAAGTCAGATGAGTAGGGTTTTTACTTGACTACAAATGATTTTGGCATTTTAAATTAGGCCACCTCCCAAACAAAATCAAATAAAGATAAAAATCATTAGGGTTTTTCTTTGAAAAGTTTTAGTCAATGAGTCATCACTTAAATCTTGTATTTTCAGATTGACTTGCTGCATTACAAATGAATCAAAGGCTAATTATATATATTTTAATTATCCCTAAATGCCTTCTTTTTCTAAGAAATTTAACAAATACAATGGCTAGATGAATGAATGGAGGAAGGAAGGAAGGAAGGATCTGGAAAAATAAGCACCTTACTCACTACTGACCAAATACAGATCTCATATAAATGTCAATTGGAATGCGATCTTAGGCAGAGGCAACGTCGAATTATTGATAGACCACAGACTACATTCTGCTCTACGTTTAAGTGGGCAAGACTGACAACAGTCCTGAGGGCGCTGAAACGCTCATGCAGTGAGAGGGGAACTACATGAACTGAGGGAGTCCAGCTCCCACTTTCCCCCCCAGGGTACTCTTAAGGAGGGAGAAGTGAGAAATATGTAGATAGAAATATAGAGGAGAGAGACAGTTAGAAACACAGGACAGCTTGGGAGGGCCTGGGTCAAAACCTACCAGCCCCTTCTGTCTCTACTAAAGGGCTTTTAAAGGAATGCCAAGGGGTGGAGCAAAAGACTCCCCCCAGCACAGCCAAGTGCAGATGATCACAAACACCTGGTGACCATGCACATGGTCAAGCCATCTCCTAATGCAGCCCTGCTGTGTAAAGTAAGCGCAGATCTCACTAGGAAGCTTTTGTGGGCTCCCACAATGAACCATGAAAAATTTTGTCCAACTGCATGTCTACAGACAAACTGATTGTAGGCTCAAGAGATGATCATCTTCTCCTACAGTCAAAAAATACATATAGAGCCCATCAGGTCCCATTTGTGCCTCCCATACATTCTTGGATATGTGCCTTTTCATTGAGTCATGGTTGACCTACCAGCGGATACTGTTTTAAAGAAAACTGACCACCCTCCTCCCCTGACCAGGCCTCAACTGCCAATGGCTCCTCACCTAGAAGTGAGACTTTATGGCCATTCCCTCTTCATGTTGGTAGGGAAGGGAAGGTGGATCTAGAGGCCACAGAGGGAGGTGGGTGCATATGATCAAAACACATTGCATAAAAATATCAAGAGATTAATAATGAGAATATAAAAATTTAAACTATTAATGTACAAATGTGAATCCAGTGAAATCAAAAGCAAATAAAAGTAAGTGAAGCAGATATTAACTAAGAACCTGCATAGTCACTAGTGGCCTTCAGAGAGAGAAAGAAATAGACGAAATTTACTGGACCCTGAGAACTGAACTCCAATTTTAATTGACAATGAGAGGGAGGAGAGTTAGTCTAATAAATTGTATAGGAACATTTAAGCTAGCTGAGAACATTTTACTGCGTTGAAATGCCTAAGAGGCTACAGTGGCATTTGTTTTGGGGAATGCAAGAAAACAAAGTTCAATATCAAAGGTATAAGTGGGAAATCACATTCTTGGCTGTTTAGAGGTAAGATTGGCATGTTTCTTTAAATATATAATGCAAATTATTGTATTTCCTGAGACAACAGAACTCAAACCTCCTTATTCCACCGTCTCTAGTTCTACTGATCTGAACACCGTCTACCAAACAAAACTAAAGAGCCATCTTTGACTCTGCCTTGGCGAAAATACAAAATGCTGGTTACATATGGATTTCACTTTAAAAAATAGAGAATTGTCTATTAAAACTGGTAAACCTGGTGGGGCAGTGAGGGCGCATGCCTTTAATTCCAGCATTCAGGAGGCAGAGGAAGGTGGATCTCTGTGAGTTTGAGGCCAGCCTGGTTTATAGAGTGAGATCCAGGACAGCCAGGGCTACCCAGAGAAACCCCATCACAAAAACAAAAACAAAAACAATTGGTAACCCTGATACACCAGCTATCATGAATTGCTGTTGTGTCTTCAGACTACTGTCTTTATTTGCTCTCTTCACAACCATCAATTAGTTGGCACTATTAACCTTGTTTCTCAACTCAGGAAGTCACGACTCAGAGCAATTTGATTTCTTATGATAGCAAAGCTAGCATATAACATAATCAAACTTATTAATTAGGCCAGTAACAGATGGCATAATTCATTTTTATTTTATCTATACCTTACTCTTAATAGAAGAAGTATTTTGTTGCAATCAATGATGTACCAAAGCTGTTGGAATAACAAAAATGACAAACCTTGAACATCATCGTTCTAGAGGAAAAGAAAGCTTTGTAAAGAGTGTAATTGTTGACAAATAGTGCCATGGGACATTTAGTCTTACCAAAGTGTGGGAACAGATTGAGCTGATTATCTGTCAATGTGTGGTCATGATCGCAGAGGAAAGGCAGTAAATATGTGCATTCTTTTTAGTATCAGAATACACCATCAACTGTTTTTGATACTTTTCTCTAGCAAAGGTAATAAGCATAAAAGGGGCCCATGTTTGCTGAACCGCTCCCCCTTTTCCTTTGTGCCAATTAGCCAGTTCTGTCCAATCGTGAAGAAGTCAGTGTCCTAGCAATGGGATGAAACGCTGTAACCACCTGGGTCAGGGATAAAGAAAAAGGCAATCTTAGCCAAATGTGCTTGCTAGCACAGTTTATGGTCTGGGGCATCCTTTTTGGAAAAAGAAATTGCCTTGCTGAATTAATTTTCCTTTTTCTGTGTGCTACTTTGTGCAGCACTAGGATTATTCTTTCTCTGTATGTTTGTTTATACCAGTCACAGCAAAGAAATATGTCCAAAACCAAGTCTAGGGGAATCAGCCACAGAAATGGATGCTCCCACTGTAAATACATAAGCTTTGGAGCCTTATACCTTTAACACGAAAAGCAGGCATGATTACTCCTTTCCCAGCCACATAACACTTGAAAAACTCTGAAACTCTAGATGTCATTCTGATGAAAATCCTCATAGTGAGATAAATCTTCAGCCAGCAGCTGCCAAAGAAAAAGAACACCTATACCTATCAAAGGTATGGATGATGCTTATGTGTCCTGGGAAGAAAGCTAAGAGTTTAAGGTACTGTTGTGTGTGTGTGTGTGTGTGTGTGTGTGTGTGTGTGTGTGTGTGTGTATCTGTCTGTGTATCTCTGTGTGTATGTGTAGTGAATACTTTTCATTTACTGAATTAGACAGCTTTATACACTGAATAGCTTTTTATTATGTCAAATGGCCCCATAATAATAAGTTATTTGGGAAGCCTCATCCCAGTCAGTTTCTACTTATTGTGTTAACAGGAGTGAAATCAATGAGACCCACTCCGCTGAAGGTTTGAAAGTATGTGTAGCATTGACAGCCTTGAATTGATAATAAACCACTCTGGCTCAGAAGGGACTTACTAACACAAATCATTGGATACAATTAATCACATGTTGCCATCGAATCCCACCACTGCCAGGAAGTAAACTATCTTCTGCCAGGAAGTGGGGAGGACAGAGAATACCCGCCAATAGCATCAATGACCAGAGCCCAGTGATGGTCACTAAGTGAAATGCTTATGGAACAGGGACCATGTGGGAACCTAGCAATCAGTGATGAGGGCAAGAGATGAGTAGAAGGGTTTTTACCTCAGTTTCAGTTTGTTCAATTCTGATTCTTGCTTATGCCTGGTATCTACAGGTTCATGAAACTTCAACCAATTCTCCTAAATAAGCTTTATCCTGACCTTTTTCATGTAGATCAATGCTGTCTTGACTTCCCTGTTTCTATCCATGCTCCACCACCCCACTTCCTGGAATAATATCATAGCTCTATACATGATATTTATCAGGGGACACTGGCAGATGTATACAGTCATCTTTAGAAAAATTTTCATTTCTTTAGATACCATGTAAGCCATAAAAAGAGAATTTAATTAATTTTAATGCAATATTTTTAAAGACAATATATTTGAAACATTATTGCAACATGTCATCAGCACAAGAATTTTCAAAATTTTTTATAGCTATTTTTGCCTCTACCAAATCTTCACAATCTGGTATTTTATCCTAAGGCACAGCTCAAGTTCAGTGAGATGTGTTTAGTGGGAACTATATTGAAGGATGCTATTCTAGATTTCCGAGACATGTGAGAAACCCTGTTAACAGGTGCAGCTGTAATTTTTCTTGAACTTGAACTTAGGTTAGATGTCAACATGCTAGTATAGTTTGCAGTCAGAATGTAAGTGAAAATTCAAAAAAATGTTTAAGAAATGGTTTTGTTTTGACTTATGCAAACATGTACCCATTTAGCCTTCAGGGGTATTGAGCTAGGTTCTTCCCTCAGCTCCAGGGAATTCAGCAATGGACGGACAGACAAAATTTTCACATGGGGACTAATTTCTAGTTTGTTTTATTTCTGTTTTTTTTTTTTGTTTGTTTTGTTTTGTTTTTTTTTTTTACTTTTAAGCTGATCCTAACTGAAATGACAAACTGAGGGAATAAAGCGTCTGTTAAATCAATAGGCCCCATCTTAGCCGAGGTTTTCAACTTCCAGTTCTTTCCTCTGGTGCGGAGCTCAGTGATTCCATCCACTGTACATTGTGTGTTATCATGGCTGCCCATGTTTTAACTGCAACACCATGCCTGAGCTTCTTTTTCTCAGGAGCCCTAAAATTTCTGAATGTTCCAGAAGCTGATCGGTTTCTGATGATCTCTGACTTGGTTCTCCTCCATTTATTAAACCTTTACTTGCAATTCAATGTCAGACCCAATGAATGCCCTTTTCATGAAACTTCTCCAAGCTCCCATTCTAGCTATTTATTCACTGTGACTTGTTCACAAAGACTTTGTGCATGCCATTTATTTCGAATTCTCTTTGTGTGTCATCTTTGCCCAGCTCTTACAAGTCTTTGACACATGACCAATATTCAGAGAATGTATGTGCAATGGATGGATAGAGTACTAATGTATTATCTCACTCCTTTACATTGTCTATGACCCCAAAGACTTGTAGGCATGCTACAGTTATTGATGGCTTTTGTTATGAGCCATCCTATTCTTTCTTATTCAAACATTGAGAAAGATTCTAGGGAGAAAGGTTTGCATCTGACTTACGGGGAAACATGAGCAGAGAGACTGAACCTGTCATGCCTCAGTTTAGTGCTTTTTTTCCCCCTTCTTCAGAAAGGAACAACCCTGATATTGTGTCTTAGTCATTGTTCATTATTCTAATTGTATCAGTTTCATTGTTTTCTGGATGTCAATAATTTGTAACTGTTGCTGAGTTTTTCCTGCTATTTAGGAAAGAAAATTTTAAACCCCTTGTTATAGTTTGAAAAGAAAACATGAATATGAAAAAGAGATTTGTGGAGAGGTTGGGCAGGGATGGTGGTGAGGTGGGAGGTGAGAGAAATTAGTATGCAAGGTGTACATAAATAAAATTGCAAAATAATAAAACAAAATTATAAAATAAACTGCTCCCTCAATTCTGAAGGCAGCATTGTTCACTCCTTTATGAAGCACTGAGTGCATGAACATTTTTATTAAGCCTCATTATGAGACTGCTATACCTGTATATATCAGAGAACTAGTCTGAATAGAATTAGACCACAAGATTCTAAAAGAATTTGTAGTCACTTCTAGTGACATTATTTGTCCTTGAATATTATGTTTTATCTTTTCTATATTTATTTATTAATACCTTTTGGGGCTTCAGGGAGACTGTGCCTACATTTCTACAATTTTGCTACTAGCTAGCATTGTGGATTTCTATGTTTAGTCAAATAAGAGGTTAGAGACTATGATTCTCTCTAGTTTTTCATTTTTAGAAAAAGTCGTGTTATACAGTCCATGCTGTGCTTGAAATGGCTATCCTTCTATCTCTGTCTCTGTCACTATCTTTCTCTCTGTCTCTAGAGAGCTAGTGTTACAGATATGTTCCAACATGCCTGGCTTGGCTCTGTTGTTCTTTAGGAAACAAGTTCCAAACTATTGACAAATAAACTGTAGTAATTCCTTGAATTATATGTAATTTGTTTATTCGAGATTTTATAAAAAGACAGTGTGTTGGTTTGAAAGAAAATAGCCCCCAAAGGGAGTAGCACTGTTAACAGGTGTGGTATTGTTGGAGTAGGTGTGGCCTTGTTGGAGGAAGTGTGACACTGTGGGGTGGCCTTTGAGGTCTTCTATGCTCAAGCTATGCCCAGTGTTACAGATTCCTTTGGTTGTCTGTTGATCAAGATGTAGAACCCTCAGCTCCTTCTCCAATTCCATGTTGGCCTGCACACCCCTATGTCCTGCCATGATGATAATGGACTAAACCTATGAAACTCTAAACTAGCCCAATTAAATGTTTTTCTTTATAAAAGTTGTCATAGCCAGGCAGTGGTGGTACACACCAAGAGTCCCAACATTTGGGAGGCAGAGGCAGGTGGATGTGTGAGTTTGAGGCCAGCTTTGTCTACAGAGTGAGTTCAAGGACAGCCAGGGCTACACAGTGAAAAAAAAAAAAGAGTTGCTGTGGTCATGGTGTCTATTCACAGCCATAGAAAACTTAATTAAAACAGACAGAATATAGTCTTGTGATTCCATAATGGCTGAGCAATATATCTGAATTCCAATTTCTGTTTTTTGTTTGTTTGTTTGTGTTATCTTTTAAGTGTGTTTGTGTGTCTGTCTGTACATGTGTCTGTGTGTTGTATGTTTGTGCATGTTGTGTGTGTGTGTGGTATGTTTGTGTGTTGCCTGTGTGTTTGTGTATGGTATTTGAATCTGAAGTTGACTATTTGGGATAGGCTGGCTGTGGTGGTATTGTGTTCCCCAAAATATTGTGTATCCTAATAAACTTATCTGGGGTCAGAGAACAGAAAAGCCACAATATTAAACATAGAGGTTAGGCAGTAGTAGCACACGCCTTTAATCCTAGCATTCCAGAGACAGAAATCCCTCTGGATCTCTGTGAGTTCAAGGCCGCATTGGAAACAGCCAGGCATGGTGACTCATGCCTTTAATCCCAGAAAGCAGCCTTTAATCCCAGGGAGTGGTGGTAGAAAGCAGAAAGGTTTATAAGGCATGAGGACTAGAAACTAGAGGCATTTGGCTGGTTAAGCATTTGGCCTGGTTAAGAATTTGGCTGGTTAAGCTTTCAGGCTTTCTAGCAGCAGTTCAGCTGAGAGCCATTCAGATATGAGGACACAGGCTGCCAGTCTGAGGAAACAAGACCAGCTGAGAAGTTGGCCAGGTGAGGTTAGCTGTGGTTGGTTCTGTCTCTCTGACCTTCCAGTGTTCAACTCAATACCTGGCTCAGGTTTGATTTTATTAATAAGAACTTTTAAGATTCATGCTACAGCTGGCTGTTAACCAAGCTACATGGATCCTTCTAGCTGTGCCTTCCCCAAACTGGGAATACAGGTGGGCTGGCTTTTACATTGGTGCTTAGATTTTAATTCAGACTCTGATACTTCCATGATCAATACTTTACTAATTAATCTATCTCCCCAATCCCTGTGTGTATGCACACACACACACACACACACACACACACACACACACACACACACACACATATTATATAACTCACATATTTATAAACACCTTCTACCACTGTGGCTGTCATCATTCCTTGGGCAGAGTATTCTGTATAAGAATAAAGAAAGTAAGACAAGTATTAGCATGCATGTGTTAATTCATTGCTTTTTGGTGTTGACTGTGGATGTGATGTGATTCTTTGCTTCAAGTTCCTTTTGCCTTGACTGCTCAATGGTAGACTGAACTAGAATTATAAACCAAATAATACCTTCCTCCCTTATACTGAGTCTGCCAAGGTATTTGTTATCACATCAAAAGGTAAAGAAACTAAGGCATCTGAAGTATCTTAGACTAAATTTACTGTTCTTTCAGAAACAACAGGGTTGTTTTCTGTCTGGCAACATTAAGATTTGAATTCTGTGCAGATAGAAGAGACATTATCTTGGCAAAACTTTCTATGAAGAACCAAAAACTGCTTCTTGTCTTAATAGCCATGTGAACTTCACAAATGTCCAATCTCTTTTCTGTCTCTCAGAGAGTTTCACTCTTCTGAGAGTATGATGATGACCAATGCAGCGTTTGGGGGAAGTACAGATTATGCATTTCCTTAAGGAAGCATTAGTTTTATGAGTTCTTTGTCTCAATATATTCTTTTCTATCTTCAAGTTGCTGTACTCCTTTTCCATCCATGGCTTAATTTTCCATGATTTTCATTAATGAAAGGAAGACAGAGTCTCAAAAACCATGGTTAATTGTCCTGACTATTTAAAAAGAGATGGTATTCATACATTTTATGGAGTACATTGTCATAACTGTTCTTTTATCATTGTCATTAACTCCTGATGTGTCTAACATGTAAATTAGATGTTACCATAATCATAAATGCTTAGGGAAAAAATCAGATGTATAAATGATTTGGTACCACTTAGATTTCAGGCAGCAACTGCTTATCATCTTGGGATGTGTCTTCTTCCCAAAAGGAGGTATTATGTTATTTCAAATATTTTTTCATACCTTGAAAAATAGGGTTTTTAAAAAATTTTAATGGCTTCCCTTAACAGATGGTTTTGAAGAATATTAACTTTAACATGAGAAATTAACCCAATTGTGGTGATTTCAGGCAATTGCCGCTTCACCTAGATGATAAGCTAATGGAGGGAATAGATATTACTGTCTTTTTATACTTTCTCAGACCTTCATAGTGATAACTATTTGAGAGAATATTCAGAAAGCCCTTCTTCAAAATGACTAATGAATAAGTAATCAACTGTTCCTCACAAGATAAGTAAAGGGGAATATTTGAAACTATGAATCATTCTGGGGAGATGAATGGAGTCAAGTAATACTACATGGCATAAATTTTGCTTTATCAGAGGAATTAGGCTCACATTGAATTCATGCCTGTTGTGAGTAAAATCCTTCATTCAGAATTAGGAGGCATTTCAACTCTAATATTGAACTGGCTCTATAAAGTAAAATTAACGGCATGCAATTTGTCAGATTTCTCCATGCTAACTTATATTATTTGATGCATGTTTATATTGGACACTGATTATCAACTCTTTCTAAATTCTTTTGTTCCTAAAAATATTATTTTTATACAAGATATAAAGTAAACAATGATTATGTCATTTCTGTTTCCAAATGCAACACATGGGAGCTCCAATTGTGTTACACAAATACATGTTGTCATTGCCATATTTCTTTCCCTTTCTAAGAAGATATTTAATTTAGATTTATACATAATAAGAACTCGAGTTAATTTTAATGTTAATTTCTCCACTAACTAATGAAAATGAAAAACTTTCCATGTTTTCACTGGCCACTGAGCTATCTTCCTTTTTAAATTACTCAAACTTTTTGTCCATTTGGGTTATCTGTTGTTTGTTGAAGTTATCTAATTATACAAAGCTTATTGTGTCTTGTTTGAATTTGTGTGTAATTTAGAGAAGACACAGGACAGGCTACACTTTGCCAACAAATAGTTCCTTTGTGTGTTATTTACCTTAAGGAGTGCCATTAAAATATTTATATTGTGCCAAACTAAAATGTGCTTCCTTCCTTCTTGCAGACTGTCTGTCGGCTTCTCCTAAATTTAATTGTATTTCTGTTTCTCGTGCTTTCTTGATGTGTTCCACATGAGAGCCACAGAAAGGACCACAGTCCATGATGCCTTTTCCTCACATGTGGCAGCACCTCACTTGAGCCACATCTGAGCTGCTTTTCCCAGATTAATAACAAACATTTGTCCTGCTGTGACTGCCTGCGACTCATTTCCAAACACCTTTCTTGGTGAAACTCTTGGTATTTATACATTTATGTTTTGTTCCTGTAATCTGCAAATATAGTAGTAGTTGTATATTATAAATGCTTATAAAATTAATTATTATTTATTTATACCAAATACCTGATATCACTAAAGAACATTTAATATAGATGAAAGTCAAAATATGTGAATGGATTTAATAAGGTCTGAAGGTCAGTACATGGTTCTGTTTATTGAAAACCTGAAGCTTAACATAATCGTTGGTTTGCTATTAAGTTGAGGCAACGTGTTCAGACATCATCCCTACCTTAAAGAAATAAACTTACAACACTTCCAAGTGTTTTTCCACGTTGCCTCAACAATGCAGTACTGTTTCTGATTCCAGCTGTGTGGCAAAGGTATTTGTTTAGAGAGAGGAGATATAGGAACATTTTGTTTCTCTTGCTTCAAGCAACTAAGATGTCAACTTGAAGGTCATTGACTTAGCTTCCAAGTGCAAAGCACAACATAAAATCCTGAGGAAATTCGTGTAAAGCCTACTGAAGTAGCACCTCACACTTTAGGGATAGAGTTGTCACTCCTGTGAATATAACAAAGAGACATAACATCCAGCAGTGGTCTGTATATAGAAAACAAACCTAAGAAAAGAATGGTAGGTAATTTCTTGATTGCTATTATGGAAAACTCATAGGCCAACAAGCAAGAAGCCCTCAGTGAATCTAAAATAACCATGTAAAGAATACTGTTAACTTAAAAAGTATGACTAGAATTAGGACTAACTAATGTTACTCAGTTACAGAAACAATAGAAATAAACACTTGTAGCCGGGTGGTGGTGGTGCACGCCTTTAATCCCAGCACTTGGGAGGCAGAGGCAGGTGGATCTCTGTGAGTTTGAGGCCAGCCTGGGCTACAGAGTGAGTTCCAGGAAAGGCGCAAAGCTACACAGAGAAACCCTGTCTCGAAAAACAAAAAAAAAAAAAAAAAAAAAGAAAGAAAAAGAAAAAGAAATAAACACTTGTGTTTACCCAAACATTCAATAAGCCAGATGTGGGCTGAAGACATAGCTCAGTGGATTAAGGGAGGAGGCATTGGCCATGCAAACCAAGCAACCTGCATATCACCCTGATAACCTTCATAAAGACAGAAAGAGAAAACTGACTCCACAAAGTTGTCCTCTGCTCTCCACACACACAGTGACAAATTTACCCGTACATTCTCATAAAGTAATAATAAAATGATATTTTAAAAAGGAGCCTAATATGTCTGATGTTGAAATGTGATGAAATGTTGAATGCCTACTATAATGCAAGCATAAACAATTTTTCAGAGGTTATCTTATTCACTCTAGTCCCAACTAATGTGTGAGGTAATCATTGGCATTTATAGGTGAGACATTTGAGACTGAGAGAATCTCTCTAATGTAGCCACAGAGGTCTGTGGCCTCAGAGGCCAAGCTGGAATTTTCACGTAGGTGTTCACAAGCTTCGCAGTTTCCACTGTCACATAACTCTCTCACCAAATTTGGTTGATGTACCCATTCTCAGCTCTAATAGAGAGAAACAGACTTTTAGGGTTGTTGAAAAATTAAATCTGTGGGAATGCAAAGTGGTGAAATACCCATGGAGAACCCACACTTCTGCAGTTCTTCCTCTAGGAATAGCCCACAAAGATTAGAAAGCAGCATTTAAAAGAGGCACGTGTGTGTATGTGTGTGTGTGTGTATGTGTGTGTTTTCCCCAAGATAGGATTTCTTTGTGTAGCCTTGGCTGTCTTAGAACTCACCGTGTAGACCAGACTGGACTCAAAAACTCAGAGATGTTTAACAAGAATTGGCTGAGATACTTGTACCTGGCTTAATGTGAGTATTAAAAAATACTGTCAGTTTGCCCGTACTTAAGAATTTTGTTTTCTATAACTTTTATCACCTATGTTGAGAATATACCAGATACTAGATATTGTTTGTTAGTGTACACATACATATATATGTAGAGGTTCCCAGTATGTAATCAATGAGAAAATATTTTTGATAATTTACCTATAAATTACCTGAAAGTATTAAAAATTTTATATGTACTACACTTTTAAACTTATATACTTTTGTGCATTATTCTCAAGTTGCAGAGTGTGCAAAGATTATAAAAAGGAATTAACTTTTTCATTTGTATCATTTTATGGAGGAATATTACCACAATTTAATTTTGCTTTACAATTTCCTATTATAATGACAAAATATTTTATTCAAACATATTATCTTACAAAATTATAATATTCTAAGAAAAAACATTCCAGTCTGTTTCTTTTTTTCCAATTTTACAAAAGCTGTTTCTCTAAGGCTCATATCTTCTATATTCAGTTCCACACAGAGTCCATGCTTTTATTTTTCCCTCAGAAAACTGGGTGACTAGAGCATTAGAAGCTTTTCTACTCACTGTATCAAGAGTTTTCCTTTTCTCTAAAGGAAAGTTCTGGTTTCACAATTGTAAGGACATTTTAGGGAAAGTCTTTGAAAAATTTAGTTTATGTCATCGCTGGTATTTAATAAAACATGAGGTGATACAATTTTATGAAAATATCTCTTATGTTCAAAAAGACTGGAACTTGAGCTGGCCCTCACAGCTGAGTTACTGATACTGTTTCAGAACACTTAAAACTGAGCCAGATCTGGTGATGGGATGGCCAAACACCCTAATTGTTGTGCTAGAAACCTCATCCAACTACTGAGGGATCTGGATGCAGAGATCCATGGCTAGGCCCCAGGTGGATCTCTGGGAGTCCAATTAGCGAGAATGAGGAGGGTTTATATGAGCGAGAATTGTTGAGACCAAGGTTGGATAAAGCACAGGGACAAATAGCCAAACGGATGGAAACACACGAACTATGAACCAATGGCTGAGGGGTCACCAACTGGATCAGGCCCTCTGAATGGGTGAGACAGTTGATTGGCTTGATCTGTTTGGGAGGCATCCAGGCAGTGGCACCGGGTCCTGTGCTCATTGCATGAGTCAGCTGTCTGAAACCTGGGGCCTATGCAGGATGGCTTGGCTCGGCCTGAGAGGAGGAGTCTGGACCTGCCTGGACTGAGTCTACCAGGTTGATCTCAGTCTGTGGGGAAGGCTTTGCCCTGGAGGAGGTGGGAATGGGGGGTGGGCTGGGGGAAAGGTGAGGGCGGCAGGATGGGGGAGAACAAGGGAATCTGTGGCTGATATGTAGAACTGAATTGTATTGCAAAATAAAAATAAAATAAAATAAAAAAATTAAAAAAAAACTATTCTCAAATTCACCAGCAAAATGAACGTGTAATTCTCTGCAATTCATTGGCATTTGCATTTAACAGTAATCTATCATTTTATTTGCATGCATCTCATTTGCTATAGGATAACTTTTTATTTTCAAGCATGTGAGTTTGAGAATATTTTTCTTTAATGTTATCAGAAATTTAAGAAAAGATATTCATATATAGTATGATATATAAACATATGTAATTGTATAACTTCATCACTGTTATTGACTCAAATAACATGACAAGTTTTGCTCAAAAAAAATAAATAAATACATGTTAAAGGAAAAAAAAACCTGAGCCAGATATCCTACTGTGTGCTCACCCTGCTTGTTTAACGTACTTTTAAGAGAGCAACATAATAACCAATCTTATTTGCCTTGCATTTCCTATGCATGTAACACAAATTTTAAGAGGTCTTATGATAAAAAACAAAAACAAACCAAAAATAGAGCCAGGTATTGGGGTGAAAACTGAAAGATCAGAGGAACAGAACAAGCCACAGCCAACCTCACCTCGACGGCTCCTCAGATGATCCTGTTTCCTTAGACTGGAAGCCTCTGAGTCCTCACCCAAAAGTGTCTCCACTGAACTTCTGCTAAAAAGCTTCTAGTTCCTGGTCCTTATACACCTTTCTGCTTCCTGCCATAATTTCCTGGGATTAAAGACATGTG
The DNA here is from genome assembly GCF_949786415.1 of Peromyscus eremicus. Classification (NCBI taxonomy): domain Eukaryota; kingdom Metazoa; phylum Chordata; class Mammalia; order Rodentia; family Cricetidae; genus Peromyscus; species Peromyscus eremicus. The sequence continues at coordinate 23,829,151 of NC_081428.1, read as the reverse complement.
TCCTTCCCAAGCAAAGGCATGACATCTCAAGTGCTGGGATTAAAGGCATGTGCCACCACTGCCTGACTCTGTTTCCAGTGTGGCTTTGAACTCACAGAGATCCGGACAGATCTCTGCCCCCCAAGTAATAGGATTAGGGTGTATGCCATCACTGTCTGACCTCTCTGTCTAATCTAGTGGCTGGCTCTGTCCTCTGATGTCCAGGTAAGTTTTACTTGTTAGAGCACAAATACAATATCACCACATATACACTCATCTTTTACAAGCTAAGCTAATTTATAGCTATAAATTTAAATTACAGGTTCTGCCATAATTTGACCTGACTCAGAGAGCAATACATGTTTGTTATGATAAGCATTTGCTATAAAAAACAAACAGGTTGAAGGCAGCCTTATACAACAAACATCATCATAAATGTTGAAATAGCATAAGGATATTGCTCGGTGAAAATATGTTTGCATTACTAAGGGTTTTGGGTTAGTTGGAGTCAATAACTTAATCCTTTGTAAAACTCTCTGAATGATTTCCGTAAAGGATCCCTCATTCTTTCTCCATGTGATGATCTTTCTCCATGATACTGTTTAATAAATATGGAGCAAAGCCCTTTGTTAGGCTTACAGCAAGAGGGACAGTCAGACACCAGGCAGGCACAGGTAGATATACAATCGATTATAGGAAGGCCAGAAACTACAAACTGTAGATAGGTAGAAGACACATGGAGAGAAATGAAAAATTCAAAACAAGGCTTGTTCTTGGTCAAATTAATCGAAAGGGAAATGTTTTGTTTTCTTTCCTTAATGTGACGCTGGTACATTTTGGTGCCTCTGGGTCTATCTTTAATGTGCTTAACCAATGCAGGGAAATATTTAATCTAATCAATTCACTACAGGCAAGTGGTTTCTGTCTATGTGAAACATCTCAGAGACTTTAATGGAGGCTCATCTTAATCAGGCATACTCTCACTGGTCCTAGTCAAAACTCTAAAATGTGTGCACTGTTGGAACAATTATTTCTACTCTATGGATCTTTGAAGAGAGCTCCAATCTGAAAGCATCTGTTAAATATAATTCTCAAATACTTAAAAATATTGTTCATATTTATTTTTTGAGAACTTAATATGCTATATTTTGATTATATTCATCCCCTCTACCAGATAATCCCCTATTCTCCTACCTATTTCATATCCTCTCTTTCTATGTATGAGACTTTCTCTCTCTCTCTCTCTCTCTCTCTCTCTCTCTCTCTCTCTCTCTCTCTCTCTCTCTCTCTCCCTTCCTCTTCCTTCCTCCCTCCCTCTGTCCCTCAACCCATTAAGACCATTTTTGATTGGCCAACTACTCCTGAGCATGTGGTCTGCCTTGGCATATGGTCAACATGCTATATATTACTCAGTGGAAGAAAACAGACTTTTCTTTACCTAGTAGCAATTAAACGCCAATAGATTCTCAGCTAGGTGTGCCCATCTTCCCCCTCCATGTTGGTATTTTGTCTGGCTTGAGCTTGTACAGGACTTGTGCATATTGTCACAAGCTCTGTATGTGGTGATACATTGTGTACCCTAATAAAATTTCCCTGAAGATCAGAGGACAGAACAAGCCACTAGATTAAACGCCAGGCAGTGGTGACACACCTTAATTCCAGTACTGGGAAGCATATATGCCTTTAATCCCAGGAAGTGATGGCTGGGTGGAGAAAGGTATATAAAGAGGAGGTATATAAGGAAGATACAGGAACTAAAGGCTTTTCGGCAGAAGATGTAGCATGAATCTTAAAGAGTCTTATTAATAAAAACAAACCTGGAGCTAGGTATTGGGGTGAATGCTGGAAGATCAGAGAAGCAGAACAAGCCACAGCTTCCTCACCTTGCCAATTCCTCAGCTGATCCTGTTTCCTCATACTGGAAGCCTCTGAGTCCTCATCCAAATAGATCTCAGCTGAACTGCTGCTCAAAAGCCTAAAAGCTTAACCAGCCTCTAGTTCCCCATCCTCATGCCTTAAATACTTTTCTCCTTCCTGCCATCACTTCTGGGATTAAAGGCTCTTGCTACCATGCCTGGCTGTTTCCAGTGTGGCCTTGAACACAGAGATCCAGGAGGGTCTCTGCCTCTGGAATGCTAGGATTAAAGGTGTGTGTGCCACCATTTTCTGGCCTCTGTATCTAGTGGCCGTTCTGTTCTCTGACCCCAGATAAGTTTATTAGGTGAACAATATTTTGGGGAATATAATATTACCACAAGCATTCCTTTCAGCTAGAGGCTTTTTCAGCTGGAGGCTTTTGCGTGAGGACTCGGAGGATTTCAGCCAGAAGATTCATGGGGTTGGTGAGGTGAGATGTGGCTTGTTCCTTTGTCTCTCTGATCTTTCAGCATTCACCCCAATATCTAGTTTCAGGTTTCTTATTAAAAGGCCATTTTAGTAATTCATGTTATATCAGGATTAGAGGTGTGTGCCACCACTGCCTGGCTCTGTTTCTCTCCTAGACTGAGTCAATCTCATGTAGTCCAGTGTGACTTTGAACTCACAGAGATCCAGATGGATCTCTGCCTCCCGAGTGCTAGGATTAAAGATGTATGCCACCATTGTCTGGCCTCTATATTTAATCTAGTGGCTTGTTCTGTCCTCTGATCTTCAGGTAAATTTTATTAAGGTACACAGTGTATCACCACATCTATGAAACTATGAATTCATACATGCACCTGCCCTGCTATGTCTTGAAGATGCAGTTTCCTTGAAGTGACCTAAGACATCTGGCTTCTACAGTCTTTCTGTGCCCTCTTCTGCCTCAATCCTTGAGCCTTGGGAGAAGGAATGTGAGAGGTGACCCATTTATGGCTGCACACTCTAAAGTATATTATTCTATGCATGTTGACAAGTTGTGGATCTCTGTGTTACTTGCTGCTCACTACAAGAAGAAGCTTTTCTTATGTGGGTTGATAGATGCATTGACCTCTAGATATAACAGAGTCATTAGGAGTTAGTTACTGCTATGTCCATTTAACAGAATAATAGTAGGCTCATGACATAACTAGACACAGGTTTGTACCTCAGCTACAATGTCAGGTATGAATTCGACCTTGTGTAGCAGACCTTACATTCAATTAAAAATGATTGGTTGTGCCCATAATATTCATGCCACTATTGCACTAATGGACACATCTTGGCAGTCATCATTATTGTAGCTCTTAGGATTTATAGCTGAGTGAGATTAATGATTACTTTTCTCATTGGGTAGTATGTGTATCACCTTCCAGAGCTAGGAATGCTAGCCAGTAGGGACAAAGCTTCCAGTTAATGACTAGATATATTTCTTTATGAAACTAGATAGATATCTATATTTCAAGTATATGATGTCTTCAGCAATACTTTCTTACTATCAAGTTCTGGAGGATATCCAATAGCATTGCCTGTAATGTTTGAGCAATCTATGGGATGCCATAGACCAATGACTCAAAAAGAGGTAACACATTCCTAGTACTAGAAGTTTTATTTGGTAGCATATGGTGTCTAATTTGTTTTGGGAACATACATGAGTACAGCATCTGCAAAACTGCCTCTCATCTTCCCCCACCCTTCAGCTTCTTTGTATATTCCCTCTCCCTGCCTAACTCATGACTTCTTAATTATCATTGTTAGCCTATATGTACTTGTATCCAGGACTGACCTCTTGGGATTGGATAACCTATACAGGAACTTGTCTCTTGAGAAAATTGACTCTCCTTTTCTTAGTAGCCATTGACCATCTCTAGATATTCATCTCGGGATAGAACCTGGTGGAATTTCATCTTTCAACATTGGCATATCTACTGGTATCATTATTATGCCTATCTTATTCATGTAACCATATTATTGAGAGTTCATGGGTGTATTTTTCCTGCCATGCCTAGGGAATATCATTTAGCTGTAGGCACACAATATTTCTCTGGCTCTTTTGGTCCACTTCCTGAGTAGAAGTTTTCTATAAGGTGTCTGTTGTTCTGTCTTTTAAAGTATATATGATAGCTAAGTCCTGCTAAGAAAGATAAATAGAGTTTTCACTCTAAATTATATTGAGGAGGTACTGTGACTATATTTCCTTATGAAAGTGAACTTTATGGAGATATTGGAGTAAAACATGATAAAATGCCTACCATTGTTAATATGTATAATAGGGGTCAGTATATTCAATTGCTTCCTCTATATAAAAAATTCTCTTAAAAGCATGAAAAAGAACATGAGCTAAGCCAGGAGTATTTGGGTCACATGTAATAAACAGGAGCAATGCTTATGTTACAAAGGTAAATATGTACAGGTAGAACAACATGTTTTTGTAATGAATCTAATCTACTGTTCTTTCTACTTGTATTTTTCAATCCTGGAAATTTATTGAAATAGTTGTGTAAATAATGAAAACTGTGTTATACAATATGGGTTAATTAGATATTTGGGTGAGGATATTATATGCATTTTTAAAAACAGTTAAAAGGGATCTTTATGATTTGAGAGCCTTTATCATCATCACACACACACACACACACACACACACACACACACACACACACCCCAAGAAGTATGGCTGTTTAATGTAGATCTATAGACACTCAATATATTTAAAGCAAATTTTCTGTATGTTTTACTTTCATTCACATTTGAGTTAGAAAGCTTGGATCAATTAGTTGAATAAATTAGTTTTTGCAATGAGCTAAAGATGTCACAAAAATGAAAATGTGTGAAGACACAAAGAACAGAATTTATTTATTTCTGGTAGACAATTGATCTTCCATATACTCAGAAAAGGCAAAACTTGGTATGACTAAGAATAAGAGCATTTCTTGGAAATAAAACCTTTGACTCATCACAAGCTGTACTCAGGGTGATAAACTATTTTCTCAAAGTAAATATGAGGTGCAGAGTGCCAAGGTGCATCCAGGAATGCATATGAGAAGTAAAATCCTTTTATACAGAAGCTCTGGTTGTGATCCAAGTATTGCTGGCTTAGCACATGTTCGTTTCCATGCTTTTAGAGACAATTTTCTGTATCAAGGCAGGAAGCAAGTATAATGAGCACCCTAATTCCTAGATTAAGTGGTCCACATTTCTTTCATGCTTCATTCTAGTATTTTTAAGCTTACCTGCTTGAAAATGTATCACTAGCAGTTTTTAATTAACAAGCATTCCAGGATACATACCTGAAAAGTTTCCTATATGGTGTCAGTATCATTTTCTCCTTTAAAAGGAATAATTACATATTCAAAACGATGCATTAGAGTAAACTGTTTTGATTTGTTGAAGTTTTTCAGCAGAGTGGGTTGCTACAGGTCTCCTGTTTCCTGGCAGCCTCACTGAGTCCTTCTTTCCTGCACTTCTCCTTTCTCCAAGGCTCGGCAGGTGCAGTGACAAAGGACCCAGGGGGAGATTCTCAGCAGTGTCAGTGATTTTCTTCCTCTCACTCTTCATGCTACGAGGGTGTTAGTAAAACAGACAAAGAAAATCTTTGTCTTTTGTCATAAGATCAATTTCATTCCAACTAATAGGCTAAAATAATTCTTTACAGACCATAGGCTTCTGGTTATTGTTGTTTTAGACTTAGTGTCCTGGTTAGCTTTGTACATCAACTTGACACAAGCTAGAGTCATCAGAGAGAAAGGAGCCTCAACTGAGGAAACACCTCCATGAGATCCAGGGGGAAGGCATTTTCTCAATGATCAATGGAGGAGAGCCCAGCCCATTGTGGGTGGTGCCATCTCTGGCCTGGTGGTCCTGGGTTCTATAAGAAAGCAGGCTTAACAAGCCATGGGAAGCAAGCCAGCAAGTAGCACTCATCCATGACCTCTGCATCAACTCCTGTCTCCAGGATAACTACCCTGTTTGAGTTCCTGTCCTGACTTCCTTCAGTGATGAAAAGTGCTGTAAAAGTGTAAGCTAAATAAACCCTTTCTTCCCCAACTTGCTTTTTGGATCATGGTGTTTCATTATAGTAATAGAAGCCCTAACTGATACACTTAGCTTCAAAACTTTTCATTCTGGTATTGAGTTCCAAGAGACACTCTTGAAATGAAAGATGATCCCAATGCTATTTGTGTCTCACCTTATGTTTCTGCTGTCATCTACCTGAAGCTAGTCATTCTGGATTGCCAGAGCTGCTTTAGCCATAGAAACAGCAATGTACACCAGAGTTCCTAGTCTAAGTCTCCTTTATTACTCCATTTTAGTCATCTTAAGTAAGAAAGGGCAGCATGGGAGAACCTTAGAAGTTTGGACTATGAGATACACTCTTTCGGAATAACATAATCATAAAGGATAAGATAAAATAATCACTTTTATTTTTGTAACATTAGTTGGAACTAATCGTCTAATAATGGTGATGAACAGAACTGATTAAAAATGGGTACATTTCTTCTGAAAGACACACTATGTTACATAGACATTTGTTAACGTGTCTGAAATCTACACCACATTAGTTGATTTATGGTTATTTGAAAGAAGGTCAATTAGTGAGTGGGAACGTGGGGTATAATTAAGAAGTCTTTTCTTTATTCTCTCTTCAAGCTAGGGAACAGTTCTGCATACTGATGAGACAACATCTATTACAATGCCATTTATTGGAGTTAGGTAATTAACTCAGAATGAATCACACAACAAAATATCTTTGCTAGAGGCAAAAGTCTGTGGAAGATCAGGTAGCATTCTGAAGAGACACGTGTCACAATTATGCTGAAGAGGATCATAAGCTCAATTCTTGATTGATCCTAGAGAAGAACGTTATCCAGTAGAAATGAAATGCTACTCCTCTGACTAGAATGAGCTGTTCTTGGATGCTCATGAATAAATATTTTAAACAAACAGTTGCTTTTCTGTGAATATTTGGCTCTAAATATAGATCTCACTTTGAAGGTCAAGTCTCCATATCATTGGAGGATGAATACAACCTAAATATTTGAAGCGACTTTTTACAAATTGCTGTCCTACTTTAAACCCTTGTTGAAATGAATACATACCATAAATTAAGACTGAAGCCATTTACTTTAACCCAGCATGGTAGCTATAATGGAGAATTTCCCCCCATTCTGCATTTATAGAAGTCACTCAGTTTGAATCACTTCTGAACTCATGGTAGTTTCTTAAAGCCTCTATTAAAAGAGAAAACTGCATTGCATTTTTTTACAATCTTACTGAATCAATATCTATGAGAAAGATAAAGAAAATTTTGATTTATAATAACCAATGCATTTTTGACTTATAAATATTTGAAAAACTTAAACCTGTACATATGGAGAATGTATGTTCTTCCTCAACTATTTGAGTCATACATTTATATGCAGAAAATTGAATGGGTTCAAATGTGCCTCTTGCATTTCAGTGGCTGTTGCTTCAAACAAAAGTCATGGATTGTCCTAATATTAGTTATTCACTCAATAGATGTTTGTCGAGTATCTATTGAGTATCTGCACTGTTTTTAGAGATAATAGGAGTAGTATAGCCAATTAGAGCCCAAACTACATGATCTTCTACAGCCTTGCATTAGTGAAGAGAGAAAGAGAATAAGCAGAACAACTGAGCAAATGCATTTACTGTAGTACACTGCATTATGACAATTTTGTTAATGAAGGCTATGTACATCACAGTGGTCCCATAAGATTGCAATACAACTGAAACATTTCAACATACTGTTAACTTTGGGCCACACCCACACTCACATTAGTCCTCTGAAGAACTCAAGTTAGTATACGTGATTATTCTGTAAATGTCAGATTTAAAAAATGCAGATTTCACAAAGAAACTCTGATAGTTATATAGCAGAAAAGGTACAGGATGAACTAGGAACACTTGCCCTGTGATTTTCTGAAAGTATTGAAGATGAGTAACCATATTAAAAGCACACTTTCCCACAACTTCTGAACTCTCTGGTTTAATTTAATTTTTGAAGGGTGGAGTGGTTTGGATTTGCTTTACTATATTTACCAGAATAGGTTAACTATGTAGTATATAAAGCTGGATTTAAATGGGGTTAAGAAAGAAAAATTAGTTTGTTAAAGAGAAGAGGGGAAAATTGAGAATATATGCAGGAAAGGATTATTATTGATCTAATATGTGAAAAGATACCCAATGTAGATCAAAGTAGTGAGAAATTGGTGGTGTCTGGAGATTAATGGTAAAGGAATGTTAAAATTGGAGTATGGCAGGCAAATGCTGAGGAGATTGTATTAGTTTGCTATTCAAGATTAAAGTTAGAGCCAGGCAGTGGTGGTGCACGCCTTTAATCCCAGCACTCGGGAGGCAGAGCCAGGCGGATCTTTGTGAGTTCGAGGCCAGCCTAGGCTACCAAGTGAGTTCCAGGAAAAGGCGCAGAGCTACACAGAGAAAACCTGTGTCGAAAAACCAAAAAAAAAAAAAAAAGAAAAAAAAAAGAAAAAAAGAAAAAGAAAAAAAAAAGATTAAAGTTAGAGTTTGGGTTTTATTTTTGGTAATGAAATTCAAAGAAGCGGTGGTAGTATTGGCAAAGACAGGGTGAAGAACCAGGAGAAAAAGATCAAATAACTCAGGATTCAGGATATAAACAGACATATTCTTTGACTCTGACATAATTGAAAATTAGAAGAGGAGTAACAGGGAAATGCAGGACAATGAACAAGAACCTCTATTTCTCCAAGAGTAATGTGTGGGTGAATGTGCCGTGGCTGCCATGGCTGCTGCATCAGATCCTGCACCACAATGAAGTGCCTTCAGACTTGAGGTGGCCATAAGGATCCTTTGCAGCCATTGTGTCCAGCTGGACAGATGGCATTAAGGGAATAAGAATCATTTTTAAGAGTATCAGGTAAATAATACCCTCAGTGGGGAACTGTTATTTCCTCAGAAAGAAGGGAAAGGGATGTTCTAGAGAATTTGAAGTTAGAAAGGTTTTTTGTTTGTTTGTTTGTTTGTTTGTTTTTTGTTTTTTGTTTTTTGCTGATATTGGGTTTTGTGTGTCAGAAAACATCTCATGAGAATTTCTCCATAGCTAGAAAAACCTGGGAGATGACTCAGACAGAAAACAGGAGTGTACTTGGATTAGAACCCACAAGAGTAAAGACGACAATGACCTAGAAGTCTTGGACTTCATATCCCTGGCTGTCCTAGACAGAGATGAGTGCTCAGTGAAGTGAATTCAGATGGTCCCTGGCAAGGAATGACGGACAAATGGAGAAAAAGTAGGCAAGGGTTCAGCCATGTCTCACAAGCAATAAGGGTTCAGAAATTCCTACTCATCTTATGTTGACGAATGTGGAGACTTTTGCCAAGAACTATTCTTGTTCTAATGAATGAAAAAAGGAGTTACTCATTTACAAAAGTACCCTCTGTCGTTTGCCTAACAGTGCCCAGAAAAGCCCTCTTTACCATTGCTTTAGCATTAGATTTTAAATCCATCCTGTACAAATTGGCCACATAGGCCTACATTACAGTGACATATACAATTCGATTTTCTAAATATATTAATGTGATTTATAGACTGAATTAACATTTTTATAGTGTCCCTATGGAAATTGGTAGGAGACGCGTAATGTATCTATAAGACCTTGTTTCAGGGCCACTGAAGTGAAAGGCTTCCTGTTTAGGTTAGTATGAGTAAGTATTGATGGTCTGTATTTACCCCATATGGTGGCTGCTGTTATGCAGTGTGTTGCATTTCAAGTATCAGCATAGACAATTATTCATCACCAGAACTTCAACATCCAACCACATTTTGTGAGGAATTAATAACAGAGCAGGGGGATAAAATCAAATTCCTGTTTTTATAAATATATGTATACCCTGTATAACCTTCAACACAATTTCAGGCATTTTATAAGATCCTACAACTGGGCAATATCCTTTTATATCCTTTATTTTAAAGGTATCTCTCATGAATCGTTTTACACACACACACACACACACACACACACGCACGCACGCACCCACGCACGCACGCACGCATGCACTCACACACACACGCACACACACACACACATATGCATGCATGCGCATGAAAGTATACCAGTAGAATACCAAACCAAACCAAACCAAACCAAAAACTACCATTCAATTTCTCCAAAGATTCTAAATGTGAAATATTTGGGTGAGTGTTTTGAGTACAAGTGTTTTTCTTGGCTCTTGACCAAGACAAACTGTTCACTGGAAGGGGCCATTCCTTCTGGGTGCTGAGAATAATTTTTAGTCTCACATGGGCAGAATATGCTGTGTTCGATTTATTAAAAAACTTGTTTTTCTCGGAGAATAAAACATTCCACTTTCCTTTTTGAGTTAGCTTTAGAGACATATACTATGTTTTGCTTTTCAGTGAGAGAAACAGAATTCTTGCCATTCAGGTATTGTTATTCAGAGTCATTGAGGATTTAAAGAGCAGAAGTTAATACTATTTTATTATTAAATTCTGTTGCCATCATGTTCAATAACATTTTTTATTTAAATGATAGAAATTAAAGAAAAGTCTAGATTTAAATATATTTGTGTACAAAATGACTATATATATGTATATATCATGTATTAGGCTCAGTAAACTCAAAAAGGCATTTGCCATGCAAGCTTTACAACCAAAGCTCTATCCCTGGATTGTAAGGTAGAAAAAGAGCATTGACCACTAAAAGTTGTCCTCTGATTTCCACACATGCATAGAGGCATAATTTTGCAAAACACGACACACACAAACACATACACATATGCATACATACACTAACATGCAATGGTATATTGTGTACTCTAGTAAACTTTGCCTGAAGATCAGCAAACAGAATGAACCACTAGATTAAACGTAGATGCTATGCAGTGGTGGCTCACACCTTTAATCCTAGCACTCTGCAGGTAGAGATTCGTCTGGATCTGTGTGAGTTCAAAGCCACCCTGGACTACATGAGACTGACTCAGTCTAGGGCAGAAACAGAGTCAGGCAGTGGTGGCACACACCTTTAATCTTAGCCCTAGAAAGAAAGTAATATGGCTGGGTAGAGAAAGGTGTAGAAGACGTGAGGAGACAGGAACTAAAGCTTTTTTGGCTGAGAGCCTTTTCACCTGGAGCACTTTGCTGCTGGACCCCTTTCTGCTGAGGACTCAGAGACATTCAGTGAGAGGATTCGTGGAGTTGGCAAGATGAGAAGTAGCTGTGGCTTGTTCTTTTGTCTCTGATCTTTCAGCATTTACCCCAAGATCTGTCTCCGGATTTTTTTCTTGTTAAAAGACCATTTAAAATTCATGTTACACTAGTAAGTTATTTAGAAATGCTCACTTAAAATTTTTAGTCATGTTTTGAAAGAAATAATTAAGAGTTCAAATGCCCGTTGTTCTTTCCCAATTGTTTCTTACATTCAACAATTTGTTGTTGTCTTCTGCGTGAGAGCAAGCTGTGTATTAGAGAAACAATGTTGGGTATAGAATGTGCTCCGTGTCTTAATGGGTCTAGACAAGATAAAGCAGAACAAGGACAATTACCATACCTGGTGGCAATCGGAATTGCAACAGTGTGAGTTCAAAGTCAGTGCATAGAGAAATCCATTTAATTTTGTGCAGTTTGGAAGACTTCCTGGATGAATGGTCACTGGGACTTAAATTCTAAAGATAAAGTGAGGAAACACTGGCACAATTGTTTCCAAGTACAAACTGGTATTCTCTTCTCCTTTCCCTCTGGGAAAGAAAAGCAACTTGTCCATATTTTATAATAGAAGAGCTTATTTGCTGGTGGAATCCAAGTAAGGGTTAAAGAACTAAGCTGTAGAAGGTGTAGGGACACAGCTGAGGCTAGGGGAGCAGGAACCAAGAACTAGCTTTTAACCTCTTTCCTTGTGACACATGTTGGATTTATTCTCATTCATTGCAAACTGACTTTTATTTCAGATGGCAGTAAAAAGCCCACTTGACTTTGGCTATGAGTTTAAAGCTCTAAAATCCAGGGATAGACTAATAGATTCAACCTGTGGCTGGCTCTCATCCCTAAATGAATAAACTGTGGCCTGAGTGTTGGAATCATGTGAGGATTTTGAAACTGTTGTAGTAATCATGAGGTGGTTAGTTGAGGAGCTGTAGTTCCTTTGGGAAATGGTCTTGGGGTGGCAAGATCACAGATGTTTATGATTTGCATTCCAAATACACAGAGTTTCCTGAAAATATTGCAGATCTCCTGACCATGACTGTATTATTCCAAGTACTAATAAGAATAATTAAATAGAATAGGATTTCCTCTTCAGTAGGTAAAATATACACAACTTATTCTAAAAACCTAGTTATTTTGATATATGCATTTACATAGAAATACAGATATTGAGACATAAGGATGTGGATATAAACATTAGCATCTGTTAAGCTTATTTGGGAAGAATGCATTCAAAAGGCATACTAAAATTACAAAGGAGTTTGGGATATTTAGTTTGTTTACTTTGTTTTTAAAAGGACAATTACAAGATTATTTTACAGTATACCATTCTGCATATATATATATATATATATATAAAATATATACCACTTGATTTGTGTACATATATATTTGTATGCAAGTACAATTTTCTATCTCTTCCATCAATCAGCTAACAATGCAACTGTGTATTCACCATCTATCTATGGAAGCATGCATCTAATTTCTGTTTTGTAATATAGTTATGTGGGTTTTGAGTGTTAAGATCTTTAGACATTGGGTCTTTCTATATGAAATCAGTAAGACCTAGAACATGGCTCCCTGAATATCTGGAAGAGGCAATTTTGCACACCCACACTACAGTGTTTAATCCTCTTCTATCTAGAGGTAGCCAGGAACTTGGAGTATGTGTCATTTCTTGCCCCCCTCCTCCCCCAGCACTCTTATCCTAAACTATTACCAGAATACGGTGCCTTGTGATTGACTTCCTGCTTTCATCTTTATGTTGTTGACATGTAATTCAGAGGAAAATGTATTTGGATGGAAATCAAGCCTGGTAGGAATGATAATGTTTTCCAGGTTCCTGGTTGCTTCTATTTTACTAGTAAGGTTCCACAGTAGGCTACTGATTTAAAAGAGAGTTAGCTATACATGAAGTCAGCATTGTAGAATTCTGTTTCGTTATACAAGATTAGGATGCAGAAAGTTGTCCCGTTATTTAAGACATTTTAATTTATAATTGCAGAATTCTGGACTTGAGATTCTGGATGAAGGGTGCTCCACAGAAGCCTTCATCACACACAGTCTGAAATCTTGGTGCATATAGTAAGACGCAGGATATGTCAAGGGAACCACATGACCATGATGCTTCTGACTTCTTTCAAGTGTCTGTTTCACGGGTAATGGTTTTCTTTGAAAAAAAATATTCAGAGTTAACATAGGAGTCAGAGCTGAAATGCTAAAAGTAGAATTTAAAGCAACACAAATTTTAAAAAAAAGCATATAAGACGTTTTGCTTTAAGCAAACCAAAATACTAAAAATGGAAAGAAATTCCAATCTTTCCATTTTCATATGGTGCATTGTTATAGTTTTAAAATATTATTTTCTTAAACTCTAGTATGTTTCATGGCACTTCTTCATTCTGAAAAACTTATAATAACATTAGTTAATATTTATATCAATGATTTTGTATTTAGTATTAAAGGTGTGCTTTAAAAAAAAAGAAACTATGACAAAAAGACTGATGACCAGAAATTCAAACAAGGCAAGAAAATGAATTAAAATTCATTTGAAATTAGAGAAGGGTGCTCCTCTCAAAATACAGAGCACTCGTCTTCTGAAACAAAAGTTGGCACACTAGTCCATCCGTTATTTATGATTTGTGGTTTTACTTATGGACAAAGGGCTTCAAGCAAGCAGAAATTATCTTCCCATTTTCATTTAAATAGCTACAGTAATTGGCAAAACAACAGTGGTGTAAAGGACATGTCAAAATGCTCTAACAGGCAGTAGCATGCATTCATCCCTAAGTCCAGGTAAGCTGCAGATATTCAAATGTCCTCAGAATACAAGTACTGCCTTAGCAGCAGAAATGGTACCAAGGACTACCAGGTCACTCAAAGATTGTGTCACAGTGGGGATGTAGAGTTGTGAAGAGATGAAGTAGGTAAGAAAAGTCTTATGGAAAACAAGAATATTTTGCATATATACACCAAATGTGGCATGTTGCTGACATAGAAAATGATTTTTTCCCCCAGAAATGGTGAGTATTCCTACATTTCATTTTATATGCTTGGTAACCAACATTGTTTCTTGGTTTGTCATCATGATATTCATATGGTTAAAAATCAACACCTCCACCTGATGTTGACTTTGTTTCTTACTGTACACCTTGTAAAAATGCAATGAATGCAGCTCACAGCCAGTCATGGGTATCCAGTGCTAATATATATATATATATATATATATATATATATATATATATATATTCTCATTAAACTATATATATATATAGTTTAATGAGAATATTGAAAAACTGCGGCTTGTTTTGACAACAACATTCATTATTAATTAATATATACTAATTATAACTGTAATTAATAAAGAACAATATCATTTGACCAATAGATTCAATGGTATCAACCATGAGTACCAATCCTGATGTTATTATTATTTTTTTTGTAGAGTTGACTCATTGAGTGTGACTCACTTCTAGCCTGTGATTCACTTGTAAACAAAAAACTATAGGAAAGTTAGTGGAAGGCCTGTGACTTTACAAATGGAATTTCATGGGACTTGTTCTTTAGCACGTAGGGTGCTGGAAACATTCATTTGCTGGCTTCCTAGGGGTAAGATATGTGAACCATAAAAAGGCCCTGTGAAGGCTGATGACAGCAAAGGACCAGAAACTAATGTCACAGAGCTAGGAGAATCTGGACTACGGGAATAAATTGAAGTTCTTCAACCTCCGGTTAGTCTTATGTACTACTGTCACCCCAGCTGACTTCTGAATGAAGCTTTGACCTCATGAGAATGTGGTCTATATCCCTGCCCACACTCATGATCCATAGGAACAGGTAAAAGCATGCTTTACATTAATCTCCACATTTGTCATAATTTGTTGCATATCACTTGATAACTACCAGAGGCCTCTTTGCATTTATTGAGAATGATAGTGAACTCAAATAGGATCTGTGCCTTTGTAGTGGGAATATAGCCCAACTGTTCAAATTATTCTCCATCTTCAGAGCATCGCCCAAATGTCTCTACTCTAGGAAAACGTGCTACTCAGAACGTTAGAGAGTTTTTACAGTGTGGCTATAAAAGTGAGCCTCATAAATACTGACATGGTCATAGAGAAACTGCAAGATCAGAGTTGAAAGGGATATATTGGTAACTCAAACAGGGCACTCTAAAAAATTTGCCCATATATTTTGATGTCTGTGGGTCTAATGTGGATCTTCCTTGAGTAATTTCAAGGCAGTGAAGAAAAGGATTTGATGTAATATTTAAAGGCAATGTATGAAAAAACACACTAATGTCATGTTTACGCCTCACTGAGTTGAGACTGCTCAATGAACCATTTAGCCTTGTTATACTGCAAGCACCATAGACTGTTAACCAGAGGCTGTAGCTCTCAGCTCTGATACTTATATGAATCATAAACTTCATCAAGTTGTTAGTAAGGTATTGAATACTTCCTATATACCAGGCATTAAATGGAATACTTCACACCTGTTATAGTGTGTGCTTTCATAACTACATGAATTATTACTGCTAGTTTCATGTAATAAGCAAGGAAAAAAATTCAATTATATCTCTCAGGCCATACAGTTAGGATTCATATTCAGGTTGACTATATGCCAAAGCATTTTGTGTTGCTACTTGAAACTATTCTCTTACTTTTCAAATTGAAACAGTGTGAGAGTGAAGAGAAAGTCATGAAAACTCTCTGACTTCCTATTGTAGCTATAGCAGGACTAGAATCCAGCCAAACTGGCTTACATATATATGGACATTATTCACATAGGAAAAAGTCTAAATATAGTAGTGTTCTACCTTATAGTTTCTTAGAAGATGAATCTGACTGCTTTAAAATTTTGGTATTTAAAAAATTCTTTTTAGTATTAAGAAATTGAAATTTCCTCTAAGTTGATGAAATTATAGTAGAACAGTAGATGTGAAGCAAAATCAAAAATTCAGACCTAGAGTAGATGGTCCAACAGTGACTGATTAAGACTGACTGCCTTGTTTGTATTGCAGAGGATAGGGGAAGCTTATTTCCTCCTCCATTTCTTAAAAAAACATATAGTTTCCGTAGTATTCAATTTCATAACTCAGAACTAAGTTTCCAAAAGGTTTCTGAAATCCTTTGCAGGCTTGTAAAGCAAAGAATAAAATGTAAAACAACATGGAAACAAACAAGTTTTAAAATAGAATTACTATCCTATTGTGGCGGTATTGTGTTCCCCAAAATATTGTGCACCCTAATAAACTTATCTGGGGTCAGAGACAGAACAGCCACTAGATACACAAAGGCTAGAAAATGGTGGCACTCACACCTTTAATCCTAGCACTCCAGAGGTAGAAATCCCTCTGGATCTCTGTGAGTTCAAGACCACAGTAGAAAGAGCCAGGCATGGTGACACACGCTTTTAATCCTAGGGAGTGAGCCTTTAATCTCAGGGAGTGATGGTAGAAGGCAGAAAGATATATAAGGCGTGAGGACCAGGAACTAGAAGCTTTTAGCTGGTTAAGCTTCAGGCTTTTGAGCAGCAGTTCAGCTGAGAGCCATTGGGATGAGGACACAGAGGCTTCCAGTCTGAGGAAACAGGACCAGCTGAGAAGTTGGCCAGGTGAGGTTAGCTGTGGCTTGTTCTGTCTCTCTGATCTTCCAGCTTCACCCCAATACTTGGCTCCAGGTTTGATTTTATTAATAAGACTAAGATTCATGCTACATCCTATGATTTCAAAAAAAAAAAAAAAAAGCAAATTTTAACTTTAAAACTGGGGAAAAAAACAAAAAAGCACAATACTTTAGTTCTATCAATTTCTTTTAATTATGGAAATCACATTACTGGACTTCTTTGTGTATTTTCCTACTTCACAACCCACTTGGAACCCCTTTGACACGGGTTGACACAACCCACAGGCAGGACTTTGAGCGCTCTTGAATCCACCCCATGGTAGAAAGTGAGGTTTGTTTCTAGTGATTTTTCTGAGCGGGCTGAACATTGAATATTTTGGTTAGTCAGTCAGCTGCACTGTGGTGAGAGCTTACAAACGGACAGCACGTTGTGGTTTGCTCTTCTTCAATGCTGGGAGTTCTGTGTGGTCCAAACCAGTTTTCCCTAGGGGCCCAACAAGGCAAGACAACTGCCCCGTTCTAAGGTTACAGTATTTATTCATGCCGTCATGGCCCCTCCTCTTTGTGAAGTGTAGACCACAGTGACCACTGATCTGGTTTTGTAACGCTCCTCACTTTGGGATCTTGAATCAAATGCTCACCAAGTGGGAAAGAACACTGAGGTCAGGAGGGGGTCAGATTTATGACTCTCCACAGTCCTCCCAACTGTGTTTTCACCTCTTTCGGGTTTAATTTCCTTGACTTCTCAGGGTTCCATGACAGAACATTCTCAGGGTTACTAAAATAAGAAGCAACATAGAGTAATCCCTGGGCTCCCACATCAGTTCACACACATGAAACATATGGGCCCCTCTAGATACACTTCTTGCACAAGTCATATGACATATTAGTGAAAAAGACCTTCTTAGTAGTAATAACACCACACAGCCTTTAAAAAACATGAAAAATTCTTCCATTTGAATTTTTTATAATTTTTAATTAAAAAAAACCTTCCCAAATAAATAAACACATCACACATCAAAATTAACCCAAACTAAAATTCATGCAACTCAATGAAATTCTATGCAGTTACGATGAGCACCGTGGAATGGAACTTCACATGAAATTTTACTAACTAAGCATGATGGCTCACATCTTTGGTGTTATAGAGGCAGAGGCAGGCTGATCTCTGTGAATTAGAGGACAGCCTGGTCTACATAGAAAGTACCAGGCCAGCTAAGGCTACAGGGTGAGATCCTGCCTCAAATAAATAAATACAAATAGATAAATAAATAAATAAATAAATAAATAAATAATAAATAAATAACCCTACCCTATATTTAGCTTAAGAAAGTTTCTTTAAAAGAGCCTGGAAATAAGAAAGGAAAGCATGTGTAGCAAATATATAGAGAAGAATAGAAAATAAAAATTTCAATGATCTTCCTGGACCTACCTTAAATGACAGCTGTGTGGGCATATTAACAGTATGGAGTTTGGAAATCAGGCAGAATGTCACCTTTGCCATTCTTAAATGATTATACTCTCAGCTAATAACCAAGGTTTGTGTATTCTAGCCATCAAATTTTAAATGGGGATAGGAAAATCATGGACTGAAGTAAAGATAAAAATGGACAGTATATAAAAGCAATACCCAGGGCTTAACTCATATTAAGTATTACAGTGATAGGTGGCTGTTTTTTCCAATGCTTTTTCTGATACAAGGAATGGGGATTCTGACCAGCTTAGCACTTGAAGTTCATGTACTCCTCCCTTCCAATTGCTTTAGGGAGCTCTGAAAACACAGCATCTTCATTGTTAAGACATTTCCATTTTTCACCCATTTTTTTTATTTGCTTTCCGCCATAGCCTGTGGGCAGGATGAAATTGTAACTCACTCCACCAGGCAAATGAAGAAATGTACTCAGTGACTACTGATTCACTTAGGGAGAAAATTCTTTGTTCTTCAAGTGTTCATTAAAATATTATGGGATGATGGTTAACATTTTTAATGTTTCCTTTCTAGGGAAATACACAGAATGTTATGGATTCCAAAGATATTCTGTCTGGGGACTTCATGAGAATCAGGCATTGGAGGGAAGTATTGGTTTGCAGTGACTAGTTCAAGTCATGTTTTCTAAAATGAAATATCACATGCTTTAGAACATTATATTTATATAAAGCTAATCAGTGTAAGAGGAAAGAAAACAATCAACAGTATGCAGTTATGTAGCAACATATTTTATTCTATTTTGCTGGATCTCTGTGAGCATATCTTCAAGTCTCGTTAGGATCCAGCCCAGCTCCAGAAGCAGAGCTCTGGCAGGGACAGGACAGAGCCTAGATGATAAATGCTGCCATGCAAGTCACTCTCAATTTGAGAATAAAGGCTAGGGGATTTGAGAAGCAACATTTTCTTTTAAGTGCTTCTCTGCTCAGAACTCATTTTAGTGAACATTGCTTCCCATCCAGATTCAAGAATTGGTTGGTCTATTTCAATTTCCTGTAGGCGATGGCAAGAGTTCTCTTTTCTTTTACTTGCACCTATAAGCATTAATTTTACCCCCAGTACTTTCTTATTCTTAAATGTAACATAAAGATATTGGATATTTGAAATGTCATACCATAAATATGAAAAAGAAATCCACTTGTAATAGTTTCTGATATTGGACTTGGGAGACAACACAGTCAGTATAGTGCTTGCCTTAAAAATATGAAAAATTCAAATTAAATTCCACAGAATCCATGTAAAAATGCCGGAGGTTGTGACATACTCTTGTAAGGCTAGTGCTGGAGAGGTAAAGATAGATGGATTCCTGGGGATCACTGGCCAGCCAATCTACCCTAATTAGCACATTCCAGACCAGGGAGAAACTCTTGTCTCAAAAGACAGTTGAGATGAATAGTATCCTCAAGTTGACCTCTGGCCTCCACACACCTATACAAGTACACATATGAATATGTATACATGTACACCACACATAAACACAGACACAACTTCCTCCTATTACCAACCATTTTTCATTCTTCTCCACATGTGACCTACTTTTCTGGCATCTATAAATTAACCAGACAAAATATACTCTTTGTATTGAAGAGGTTAGCACAGTATGGCAGGGAATATATACATGATATATATGTTTTATAGAATACATACATGATACATATTTTATATAATATATGCATGATCTCTATTGTATAACACACACATCTGCATCACATGCACGCAGGCACACACACATATATATGATTAAATTTGTTACAGAAGTAGGCCAGGATCTTTTAAGAGCATTGTATGTATGTATTTAAGAGCTTCACTATGTAGGATATTTGTAAGCAGGGATGAGTTGAGGCTGTGACTTGATTGAAATTTAAATGGGGTTTCAGAGCTTATGAAATTTCTGAGAGATGAGAGAACATCCATAGGCAGGATGTAATAATGACATATATATTACAAAGGGAGGCTCGTGGTTATCATTTGGGCCTTGAATCTCCTTAGAGGGCTATTCCTAGTTTTAAAAATGATGTGAAAGGTGGAGCCTTTATAAGGTAGGTCATTGGGGGTATACCCTTGGAGAGGATGCTGGGAACCAGGCGCCTTCCCACTTCTTGCTTTTTGTTTAAAACTCTGAGTTGAATGCTGCCCCTCCACAGACCCAAAAGCAAAAGGCATAATGAGTCATGGATTGAAATCTCCCAATTTCGGAGCCCCAATAAACATTTTTTCTCAGTTAATTACCTCAGGTATTTGTTACAGGAATGAAAAGCTGATTATTCTAAACATCTAGGAAGTAGCTGTACCTAAGTGTTACCTCTCCTCGCCCCCCCACCCAGTGAGCATGCGCGCACATGCGCGTGGACATGATTGGAAGGACACTGAAGGAATGAGAATAAAGGAAGAGAATAGGATCTAAGTTTTTATGTAGTTGGTGAGAAAATGTTAATGAGCTCCTTGATATTAGTTGTTGCCATTTACCATGATCAATTTTGTCAGTCACAAACTAATCACCTTTAATTTACAAACTGTGACTTCCCATGTCTAAACTGTAAGTAAGCAAAGACAATTCTTAGCAGTTATTTTATGTTTAGGGAAAATCTTTGCCAGAACTTCTCTATAGAAATCGCCTTAAATGATTATGACCATTATCTTGCTGGAGTTAATAATAGCACTTCCTATAGTCCTCTGGGAGACAAAGAGGCAGAACTCAT
Source organism: Peromyscus eremicus (assembly GCF_949786415.1). NCBI lineage: Eukaryota > Metazoa > Chordata > Mammalia > Rodentia > Cricetidae > Peromyscus > Peromyscus eremicus. The sequence goes on along the minus strand of NC_081428.1, from coordinate 23,808,244 downwards.
ATGAGTTAGTAGTTGAAATAATTTGAACATCACTGAAATCAAGAGTTAGAGCTACTTTTAAAAGGACTGAACACATGATCAGAAATCTAAGCACTGAGATAGTGTGGAAAGGGGAAAAAAAGCACATTGAAATGGTATTCTTAGAATCTTCTTTCTGTTATAGTACCTACTTCTAGTCTATAAAGTAAGTTTTCATAGTGATAATGTCTTTGGGGCACTACTTGTCCTAATAGAAAGGTTCCTGCAGAGGAGAAATGATATACCATCTTGTAAAAAAATGACTTAAACTGTTATTTGTAGGAAGAACACATACATTTATGGAGGTGAGAATGAGAAATATCCCCCACAGGCTCACATATTTGAATACTTGGTCTGCTGTTTGTTGTTTGTTTGGGGAGGGTGTAGAAACTCTAGAAGTCAATGACTTGCTAGAATAAGTACATACTGAGGATGAACTTTGATAGTTTGTAGTCTTGCCCTTACCTATTTCCAGTTTTCTTTCTCTGCATCCTGAATGTGTTTGAGATGTGACCTCTCCAATTCCTGTTCCTGCTGCCAGGCCTCCCACCACACTGGATTCTTATCATTTGGAACCCTAAGCCAAATTTATTTTCTCCCTTAAGTTGCATTTGGTCAGAATTTTATACATAATTACAGGAAAATAACTAATACAACACCAGAGACCTAAACTCCTATTTTTAGTGACAAAATTTTCAATGCAGTGTAACCAACAATGTACATCTTGGATTTCTGGTGCAAGGAACTTACAAACAACTGAAGGGTGGAGAGAAGTCTTCAAAAGTGACAGAGCAGCAAACCTTAGATCCCTAGAAAGTTTGTATGTCTTGGATGATAAAGACTTAATCACAATTTGATATGGAAATGAATATAATTAAGTAGGGAAATTGTTTTTAGAAAAATCAATTGTTTTTTATTTCAAAGGCAATTTACTTTCATTTGGGTAGGGGGAGCACATAAGTTACCATAATACAAGATCCCAGACTGGTTGTTGAACAGATAGAAGGAGGTAAAGGACTGAAAGTACAGCCAGGTTCTGGCCAGTGGTCTAGACAATACGCTGGCTGGGGACCTGAACTTACTGTAGAAGACTGGAAGTCTTCCTGTCCAAGGTCAGCACACCAAGACTACTGGCTGCCAGTGACATACTGTGGGTGTATCCAAGAAGAAATGAGTCCGTGGGCCTTTGCTGTTAATAGGTTATACACATAGGAAAGAATCATGACTACTCAGATTTTATATATATTTTTTTCTTTAACATTCCAATATGTACTCATTTATTTGATAAATATTTTCAGAACAAAGAGGTTAAAAAACAGCAAACCATCCTACATAAGATTCTTTTATCTATGTTGGGAATAGACGAGGCTTTTTCTTTGGACCAGGGGCTGCATCATCAACCATGCCACTCTGACAGGTCATGTGCTCCACTCCTGTGCTATGGTGCTCCTGATCCCTGCAGCTAGCAGATAAGAGAGGAATAAAAAGATCAACACCAAAACATCTGAACTGTATTTATTGGATTTATAAATGCTGGCTTCAGTAAACTTGAGCTTTGGGACATTTGCTTGAAAGCATGCTTCTCTGTCTGAAAAGGTAAGCAAAACTCTGAGGTTATGTCAAAAAGAATTGAGTCCAGCCAGAGCTACTGTGGATTAAGCATCTCCTTGGTGCAGTAGGACATATAACCTAATGTGTGGAACACATTAGGCACCTAGGAGTTATTGACAGGTTTGACTGTGAACCAAAGAAGAAAGAATGCAGACCTATTTCCACTTCACTCCATTCAGCCCTGTATAGAAGGCATCTGGGGAACTCATTTCATGACAGAATTTCAGGTCCTGGAAACTCCTGAGTTACTAAGCAGTAATTGTGTGTTCAGAAGCCTGTGTGCGACCAACCACTACATGCTGGGGAGAAACCCTAAAGGGTACTGAGGAAGATGTGCATAAAATTAAAAGCTAATGTGCAGGGTCAGATAAATTTAACATTCTCTGAAGATGGGCAGAGTAACATGTTTGAGAAAAAGATGCGGGGGGGAAAGAATGAGCAAAGCTTTGTACTATGTCAGAGCCCTGTGCTCGCCTACTGACTGGTTTTCTAAATTTGCAACTGTAGGCAAGTCTTATTTCTTCACTGAATTCACTCTTCACCTATGAAGTGGAAATAGAACAGAGGTGCTTTGAAGATCAAATGACTTGGGAGTATTGAACATGCTTTGAAAAACTTTGAAAGAATGACTTACTATAAACTCTTCCCCTATTTGACAGTAAAGCTTGCATGTATCTGAGGTAATTAGTAAAGTAGAGATGAAACTTTCTATGGAATTCTGCTCTTTAAACAAAATCTCTCTGTGACTTGATGGGTAACAAAGAAAGTTCAAACTGGTAGCACATCTACCTGCAGGAAGGCATATAGAGGGCAGAGTCTTCACTCTGCCAACAATAGAATTAAAATAATGGCCTGAGTGAGAGGTCTGTATTTGGAACTTAGGATAGTAGTTGCTTGCAGTCTCATAAGTAAATGACTTTTATTTCTTTCCAATGCTATTTTATTACCACCCAAGTTACAGTTGAAATACTAAAACAGCCAGATCATGGCTAGCAAGGAAGAGAAAACTAATATTTCTCTGGACTAAATCGACTGAGTATGCTCAGAGTCTTGAGAGTCAGTCAGCAGAATGCTGGAAGGCATGCTGAAGCCCAGGAGAGCAATGGTACAGGAGCATGCAAAGAAGTCTCCTGGGAAGCAAGTGGAAAAGACTCTTCCTATTGCCACAAAGGAGTGTCTACTTGCATACCCAGAGCAACCAAAAACATCCATTGCAAAGTTGAGGTATACATGCCATGTTCTATTAAGAGCAAGCTGGAAGACTCTTTGCATCTGAACCCACATAATCTCCTCTGTAACATGCTATGACATGTCAGAAGCAGCCTGTCCCAAAGAAAGTTATAGGTCCAAACCTGTGAAACCTTTCTGTAAAATTAGAGTGGTTCTGTTTTCCTGTTTTATTTTATTTTTTTCTCTTATTTCCACATGGTGTGTCAAGTATTGCTCATCTAATATCCATATATTCTTATCTTATCACACAGAACTGGATCAGGATATGGACTGTAGTAAGAACTGCACTGAGTTTTTGGATGTTTGAATGTTTCCTTCAATGTAAATGGCAACTTTGGAAATTGCTTTAAAATTGTAGCATTAAAACATATTGCATGAAGTTATGCCATGGGTATGTCCAAAGCTTGGTTGAAGACCCTGAAGCCTATTCTGGAAACCTTTGCAAAGTTAACAGTTGTCCATTGTCTTATTTTAGGTAAGAATAGTATTGTGCCAAAGTTATGGACTGTTTTGTAACAATTTAATCAACCTAATGTGAAAATTCTGCCATTCATACTTTTCAGATTAAATTTAAATCTTGTGTAGCTCTAAGTTGCTATCGTAATGAATATAGCATCTTCAAACTTTTTTCTGAGTTACCTCGTAATAAATATCTTTTAAAAAATCACTGAGAGTTTCATACTCTTATATAATGAATTTTAGTTATTTTAAAATCTCACTACTTTCATCCTCAGCTCTCTCCTGCTGTATCATTTCTTCTCATCAAGTCTTTATGAAGAAATAATGCATGGTAAAATTGCTAGTTTACTGGCAATATCCACTCATTGAGTGAGTTGAATTTGGGTCAAGTTTCCTCTAACGTGGCCATTTCTAAATCTGTAGAGTCCCATATCCCACTCAGAAATTCCAGTTCCACCCCAAATTTCATTGTACCATTCTGAAATAACCTTTCAGGCCACAGTTCCTTTTTATTAATTATGCTCTGCTTGGAGTTGTATTTAAAGTAAGTGCAACAGCAATTTCCTGAGCCATGAGCAGGAGTTGCCACAGCAGCTTTTCCTCATTTGGTAGTCTTTCATCATGTATGGTAGATGGATAGCTAATACAGCCAATTAAAATGGAGAAGTTGGTCTTGCTTTCAGTAACGGGAACTTGCTTTTCTTGTAGGCAGTGTTTGCCTTAATTGCTGTCTGATTTTACTTAGGACTCAGTGGCAAGTAGAATTTCAAAGGTAAACCACAGATTAGGTGGCAGGCCCCAGCTTCCTGTGTAGACCAATGCCCTTTACTTGCAGATGTGAGACTGACTCCTTGCATAGGACCCTGTTTTCTGCAGCTGCCTGGGTCTTGTGTACCTGTCAGCTCATTGTGGCTGTGCTAGAATTTGTCCTTACAGAATAAATGAACATAGTGATCAAATGTCACCCTTCTCGTAAATCTCTCTGCCCATTCTCAACACAGCAAATCGGAAAAATTCTTCAGGCAAGTCAATTACCAGGGTGGCGGGAGCTATTAAAAAGTGGGCTGGAGGAAGTATTATTAAAGCTATGATTAATTTTTTTAGTGTTGCCATCATTTTGTTCAAAGGATATTAGCAGGATAAGCTTGCCCTATTATTGGTGCATGTGTTCTCAACAAGGCATAACAGGAAGGTATCCTAACTCACAGTCGTTCATTTCCTATGGAGAGAGTAATAATATAGTAAAGTGTTTTTTAGAAGTTGTAACTTAACCTTTCTAATTTCAATGGGTCTTTTTAAATAACCTAAAAATGAGTTTGGATTAGAATGGGTGGCAGGGTCAGTTTCTCAGACACACATATAAGGTAGAAAACTTCATCCTATATGCCAGCTGCATCTCTAATGGGTGCAATTTAGGTTAATAACCTCCTTGTTTTAAAATAAAAATAATTATAGGGGTATTTGGGCCTATCAGCCAGTCATTCTTTAATGTGAATGAATTTAAATTATTTTCTTCTTACACGATTTCAATTGTAGAAACAAGGGGACTGATAAGCGCTTTTGTTTTTGTGAGAGAAACGTTGGATCTTCAGGGAAAATAATGGCAAAAGTCGGAGGAAAGGGAATAAAGAGTTTTCAGTTTCAAAAAACACCCCTCCAGACCTAGCAGGAGGCTGAGCAGAGGGCACCCAATAGAAACAACCCAATTTGCTGTTTGCTCAGGGCTCTGATAGCACACTGAATTTTTTCCAAGTTTTCATCTTGTATGCCATGTTTTAAAAACACATGCTTGTCTTGTAAAGAGTCCATACAGTAGCCCCAAAACAAAGATTGTTTTTCTTAGTATGTAAGCATTTGATGGAAGAGGGTTTTGTGAAAAGAATTAGGAAATAGAGGTCTTGGCAGTGGGTGCAAGATGGTGTGGAAGGGTCTGTTAATTCTAGTATGGTAGTACCATGTACATGTTGGGGCTCAGAACATGATACCTGAACATAGTGCTTTGACATGGTAGATGCTATGAATAAAAGGAGCCTGGAAAAGGCTGAGAAGCAAGGCATTACTTCAAACCCTCTTTCACCTCCCCCTCCACTTCCCTAATTTTCTTCCCTATGCTAGTCATGGGAGCTAGGATTCTCCCCTAATGCAGATAACAGAAACTAGAATACTGCACAGCCACACCAAAACATAAAAACCTGGATATGGATTCGGATCCATCTTTCCTGAAAGGAGACCAGGGAACCTCATTCTTGAAGTGTTATACTTTTCTGCTTTTAGAGGTAGTAAGGCATGACTCTATCTGGAATGCGGTGGGGTCGGGGGTGGCTGTAATGGCTATCAATTTAACATTTTTTTCTAATTCAATTAAAATATATTCACTTGTATTATAAGATGAACTTAAAATGTGTGCTTTATTATATTAGGAGTCTAAAAAAATCTTATAATCAATTTTTGTATACGCTCATAAGATGCCCATATCATTAAGAGAAAAATTCTCCCCTATACCATAACTGTACTGATGGGTTATTTATATGTACAATATATGGATAGCCATAACCCCAATAAATACATATCCTATATATAGACACCACCTACTACACACATTAAATCAAAGGGCATAAAGTAGTATGATCTTTACTCAAAAATCTAACTGTAAACTTCACAGCTTCTAAGCTATATTTTATATAATTATAGAATTATATAGAATATGTATACTTATATATTCTCTATATAAACTAGAATATATAAGCATATATGATATATATATATATATATACAGAATAGACACTATATTATAATCTATGTAATGGGTCTAAAATTCACTTGTTACCAATATAAACAGGAGTAGATATTGTGCGAAAGTAAACAGTGATGTGATCAAACTGAACACTAATTTGTCACTCACTGAACTTTGGTCAGTACTTGCAACTTTGTGATAACAATCCCTGCCCCATTACATGAGTTTATTTACTTTGTCATTTGGAGACACAGGGACTCCCTCACTTCTCTATTCTCATAGTTTATCCTGAGAATTTATTGCCCTGGTTGATTGCAATCCTATCAGCCTTCTTAGGAAAAGACAACATTCAGTACAGATAATTTAATATAGGAGAAAATAAATACCCTCATAAGTTTTATTTTCTAGCAAGTTTTGCTTTGAGATACTAAGTGTTTCCTTTAAGGATCTCTAAGAACTAAGACTTATATAATTAGCTTTTCATGTAAAACAGGAGTGATAGTAACTTAGCATGTTTGTTGTTGATGATAATGTGCTCTGTGTAGTTTTGATTAGGTGAGATGGATCCATATAGATCCAGATTCAGTATTTTAACTGATACATTTGAACAAATATTCTTTGATACTTAATTTTCTTCATCCTCCCTCTAGTGAATTAGATCAGATGACAGACTTTTACTTAGAATAGAATCTTTAAGAAATGAGAAGTAGGTAAAAATGCCTAAAATATCAAACTTGCATGGTGACTATACCTCCCAGTTATTTAGTGACTCAAAGATGAATTTGCTGAGTATTTCAAAGAAAGCAATTTGGCGGTAACTTTAGTAAATTAATTTTGTTGGGTTACTAAGAAGGAATGTTTGGTAAACATATGCTTTATACTTCATTTTTAAAAAGATTTACTTATTTTTATTTTATGTGTGTAAGTAAATTGTCAGTCTGCTGTATGTGTACCTCATGCACATTTGATGATCGTGGAATGTAAGACGAATTGCTAAATGGTCTTATTAATAAAACCCCCAGAGCCAGACATTGGGGTGAAAGCTGAAAGATGAGAGAAGCAGAAACAAGCTAGCCAGGTTCTTACCACTAGGAAATCCTCAGCCAAAGAGAGAGCTACTTCCTGTATACTCATGCCTATGAACCTTTATGTGCTCTGCCATCTCACTTCCTTTCTCCACCCATCTCTAACACTTCTTGTCTATCTGTACAGACCTCCAGATCTCTATGGTTAGCTAGCACTGGGATTAAAGGTGTGTGCCACCATGCCTGGCTCTGTTCCTAGTGTGACCTTGAACTCACAGAGATCTGGATGAATCTCTGCCTCCCGAATGCAAGGATTAAAGGTTTGTGCTATCATTGCCTGATCTCTATGATTAATATAGTGATTGGCTTTTTCCTCTGATCCCCAGATAAGCTTTATTGGGGTGCACAAATAAAATATCACCATAGTGGAAGTCAGAGGAGGACTTTGCATCCCCTGGGACTGGACTTACAGAAATTTGTAAGCTACCATGTGGGTACTGGGAATCAAACTCAGGTCTTCTGGAAGTTCATCAAGTACTCTTAACCACTGAGCCTCTTTCCAGCCCAAATATATGTCTTCATTTCAATATGCATAATCATCTCTCCAGTGATTTTGTCATATGTAGGCCCCACATGAGGTGGAAGATGGATGGTCTTTTAAACAGACATCAAATGATAAATCCATTTTTACATCAGTATGGCTGTTCTCACACTCAACAGTACAGAGTATTTCCACTCTCCTGCAGTCTGGTTCTGTCCTATGACTTGCTTTGAACCACAGCAAGAGATATAGTGCTACTGAAACCAGTGTGAATCCAAGCTTTCAGGGGGTTGTTAACTTCAGGCTGGTTCCATTGAGAGCCAGCTTCCTTGCTGTGGGGAAGCAAGTCTAAGGCAGAGAAGGGAGAGGAGACACAAGGAGGATGTTCAAATGCCCAGGCAAGAGTCAGAACCACCTCCCAGGGATGGGAATGTGGATTCCCTGATCGCCCAGCCCTTGCTATAATGCATGATGCACAGCAGAAGAGAGCCATGATTGACTCTAGCCAGTACCACCCCCAGGGAGTTGCTGTGTGCTTTAGCCCACCTAACTACAAAGTGAGAAGGAAGAAACAAAGCACCGTTTCAGGTAGATTTATTTTTGGAGTGGCTGCTTACAAAGTAATATGAACAAAAGACATCTAAAGTTGATAATTATGCAATAACCCATTCTAACAACTGAATAAAACGTGGAAAAAATTAAAATGTGGACAATCATAAATATTTTTAGGCAATATAGCTAAATATCTATTGTTATGCTACTCTTGACTCTTTTATGCAATTTCAACACAATTCTCTGGTATACTTTTTAATAATTAATATTTATTACATATAACACAGCTAGAAGATTAGTAAAATTGGTTTCTCCCTATGAGTACTTAAATTATCAAAAGAAGAAATGCTTTCAAATGTTGACTTATATAAGGTTTCCCAAAAACTGTACTTGGGACATAGTAGTTATATGGAAATCTAAGAATTGAGGAGTAAGTATTGCTCTGGAACTCAAAGAGAAAAAAAAAAATACCAGGCAACTCATTAAAAGGGGGAAGCAGAGCTCAAGCTGGCAGCCCATACCCTAGGAAATGATTTATTAATGGGCTGAGAGCAAAAATTTTGGAAATGCCTCTGTGTGATCAAAGTGGCCAGGGTGTTGCCTCAAGTCGTCATGTCTGGAATGTGATTGATATAAGAGAAAATTGCAGGCTATTCAATTGTGTCCTACCTTGCTTGACTTGACATAATTGAGTTTGGGGGCACTCAGAAAGAAAAGGAACAATGCTGAGTCTGAATTATCAGTGTTTATACAACATTGAGCAGGGGAAATTATAATCTACCCAATGCTCTTTAGATGGAAAATAAATTCATAGACAGGAGAACATGATTCATGCAATCCAAAGAGATAATCCAATATTACTGGTCAAATTTCATTTTCTCTGAATGGCCTTTTGTCTTATATTTTTGTGTTTAAATAGACTTGTCCACTAATGAGAGGGTGTTTATATACATAACTGACCCTGACTAATATACATCTCATTTTATCTCATTTTTGCCAAAATAGGAGTCTTTCTTTCATCATACATATTCTGCTATATTTTATATTTATATTATATTCTCAGTATATTAATAATGCAGAAGAGGTTCAGGCCAAAGTTCAGCATTTTAAGTAGAAGTTAACTTTTCTAAATTCTTTTTTTTCTATCTCAACTTTCTTATGTTTGTTAATAGAGAGTAGGTGTGGTAGGCATCCTCTCAGAAGTTTTAGTCTAATTCTAATTCTTTCAACTGCATCCAAATCAAATACATTTCAACATGCCACTTAAAAATGATTCGTTCATCTCAGAGACACATTAATAGACCTTTGAAGTGTCCTCTGAAACCTTTATCTTCTCCACAAGCCTTACTTTGTAGCTGCACCAGAGCTTCGGGGACACAAGCCCAGAGAAGACCTTAGATTTGCTCAAGTGTCCCTACTGCTGCTATCATGAACTTTTAATAGGTGATCAAGGGAATCTCCATTTTGACTTTGCTTAGGGCTCTGTAAACTACGTAGCGAATCCAGCCTTGCAGTTTACCAACTCTGGCTGGAATAATATTCCTTTTAAGAATTACAGATGTAGGCTGGAGAGACGACTCAGTACTCAACAACATGCACTATTCTACCAGAAGATCCAGGCTTGATTCCCAGCACACACATCAAGTGGCTCACAAATGCCCGTGACTTCAGCTCCAATGGATCTGATACCCTCCTTCAGCCTCAGTTATCACTCACATGTACATTATTCCCCCCACCTCATGTATACATGATTTAAAAATACAATCTTAAAAGAATAGAATTATAAATTTGTAATTTTAGATTGATATGTTTATGTGTGGTTGTAACAGGGAATGTGAGTTTTAAAAATCAGGCGCAAATTTTTGATTTACCATACAAAGTCAGTTTGAAAACGTAATTTTTTTTCAGTGAACTCCAGCACAATAACATGTCATCTTGTCTCCATCAGGGTTTATGGGATGGACGACCTGTACCACTTCACCATGGCTTAGCTGTCACTGGTCTGACTAGAAAGAATGTCATATCCATCAGCCATCCTTGACCCTTCTCCTTCCTCTGCTTCCCCAAGACCTAAGAGTACTCCTTCTTACTTCTTAAGAATCCTCCTTTGGGTCCCCTATTCCCCATGCTCACGACCATTGCCACATGGAAAGTCCTGTTCCCTTGTTTCTAATATACTTCACTTACTTCCTAACTGCTTTGCCAGCTTAATCTTGCACTCGCCACTCAATTAATTTTAGCCATTGCTTTAGGCTTAGTGCCTGCAAGCATGCACTGATCTCACTTCCCCTAGGTGTTGTAAGCTGAAGAAATGTGAAAACCATGAGAAATAATTCCAGAAGCTAGGAATTTGCTCTCTGATTCTCCCCCAAATTCAAGCACAGCCAGGATATTCTACCCCTCATGTGAAATCATAAAACCTTTAATTCCCTCAGAATTAAAGTCATATTTTTAGTACATCTTTTATCTTTGGGAGTCATTAATATTCACCTCCTAGCACAACTTTGCTGGCTCCATTTCACATACAATTTACTCTTCCTAGGCTGTGAAACCTTCTGTACCATTTCTAACTTACTGGGAAAGAACTCAGAGCTGAAGAATGGGACCTGTGGACTTAAGGTCTAGGTCAAATGAGTCTCGCAAGCAACATAAGAGAATGTGCTTGTTATTGTGTGACACTGAAGAAAATATAAAGAGGGGGCATACATCAGATTTATTTAACCAAATCAGCCTTATTATCTGGTTGAGAATAAATTGAGGGTGCTAGTGTATGTAGAGAAAACACACCATATGTGTTCATCCTGGTTTCACAGTTAGGGCCCCTGTCAAGAAGAACAACAACAAACAAAATGGAAACAACAAACAGCTATCAAAACACAGACTGGAAAGAGAAGAGTCAACACTTTTAGGCTTTATGTACCATAAGCTTTCATAAGGAAATGAAGATCCAAAGAAATAGTTAAACAAGCATTGATGAGTTACTGGTTATGGAGAAACATAAGCATGAAGGCTGTAGATGGTAATGAACAGGAGACATTCAGAATGGCCTGTTTGGTCATACTTTTTCTGTGATGCTTCATCTAGAAAAAAAAAAAGGTTGTTCCTTTCTTCTAAAATGGGGGTGGCTGTTACCTCTCTAATCAGACTCTTATAAAAAAAAGTCTTTTCCATGACTTCACAAAAGGACCAGAAAATTTTGAGTATGTTTTATTAACCTGCTTTAGGGAAGAACTTAAGAGTGCCTTCTTGCTTCCAAAGATGCATTTTGTTTTATTTGTCATTTTTTAAAAAACTCCTTCAGCTTAAATTAACCAATATGACAAAGTACTACGTTTTTGGAGTAATGATCCTCACCTCCATCACATGAAATGCCAAAAAAAAGACCTTAGTTAGAAAAGTGAATATAGAAATGGAGTAAAAGAGTCAAATTTAAGAAAGCTTTGGAAGGTAGAATCAATATGACACAATAAAGATTGATTGGTATTAATAAATATGAGTGAGTCAAGTAAATATTATAGGAACACAGGAAGAGTAACAAATGGATGACCAGAAGTGGGGTTTGTGTCATGAGAAAATGAACCAGGGTTTTCTGTATGGCTGGGTTTGGAGCTATCTGTCTGTACTTCATGGGCTCAGCAGATGCATATCCAGTAATGGATGGCAATTCCCTTTCTCCCAGAGTCTTTCAATAGATAATGGTTCAGTGATAAAAGGTAGGGTCTCATGAGCCCCTCTTTCTTCCTGGACTATTTAAAGTGCTCCTCTAGTGTGTGTTCAGAGAGTTTATGTGAGTTAACAAATATAATAATTATATCAAGCCTAGGGTATGGTGTTTCAAAATTAATTTCATTCTTATCCCCTTAATTTATGAAGGGAGAAAAGTACTGATCAATAAATTTTATTATTTTCTCTTTGTTTGGTTAAGAAGTTGGTGTTCATTGACTATTCACCCAGAGGTAAGAGACGTTGGTATCTAGTGTGTGTGTGTGTGTGTGGCGCGCACGCGCGCACGAGCATGCATGTGCGTGTGTGCACACAGGGGTAACTAACTGTGTACATGTGCTCACACTCATGTTGTGGACAGAGACTGATGTCTGGTGTCTTATTTACTCAATCACCCCACGCCTTCTTTTTTGAGACAAGGCCTCTCACTGAGCCTAGAGTTTGCTAATTGTAGAGTTGGGCTACACTTTACTGGCAGAGGTTTCTTAACAACTGTAGGTCCTAGCATTTTAACAAGAAAGATGTCAAAACCTTCTGAAGCAATTTTCAGATTGAAATGTGGCCCCAGTTTTGTTAAACAAAGACAATTCTGCCTTTATGTTTCTGCATGGTATTTAGCCCCTGGATATTGGTAAAAGTTATTCCACATCCTCCCTCACTGGTATTACAGAGTAGCTGGCAATAATGAAGACAGATTTGCGCTATTTGCCTACTGACACTGACAAGAGCAGCTTGTCTGTGTTCCTCTGTTGTATCATTAAAGTGTTTTCCAACTTTACATTGCCTGAGGACAGCATGCTGTACTTCTGACTACAAGATAAAGGTGTGTGCATAGCAAGGATGGCCTAGGTCATGGTATCAAAAACTAAAGAGACTCACACTTCACACTTTGCTCTGCTCTTCATTTACAGATTTGTGGAAATATAGAAGTCCTGAAAACAATCCTTCTTACTGCCAGGAGAGGCATAGAAACTGGAAAATGATAATCCTTCATATCACTGTATGATTTTTGTGAGAAGGTCTTGGCCAAAGTGGGATAGGAAGAAAGCTCAGTGAAGTAACTGCTTTGTAAGAATAAAGCACAGTTGGATCTCTAGAACCCACATACAACAAAAAACAACTACAAAAATCTGGATGTGGTGGTGTGCACTTGTTATCCCAGCATTTAGGCACATGGGAAGCAGTTCCCTGTGGATCCCTAGAGCTCACTGGCTAGCCAGCTTAGCAGACATAAATAACACCTCACTGATTGGGAAGATGTAGGAGACTAGCAAGCTAAATATTTGGGCCATGCTGAAAGAGTATTGGGGGTGGAATCAGTTTAGTATTACTTATAATTCCTTCAGAAGTTGGCCATGTTTCTTCTTCAGTAAGCGTCTCTCTTCAAATACAACTATTAATGTAGAATATGAACATTTTTAAGTCCAATTGGGTTGTATCATCATGTCTTATTCTACTCAACTGTCTCTGCTATTTCCGCCAAGCAGTTCAAGATTTGCTCAGCTTTACCACCATTTCAGAACTCATCCTGATGTGAAGTTTGGAACAGATTCAAGTATTCTTTTGGCAAAGAATTTGTAGGCATTTTTACCTTATGGTGGTAGCATTGCCACATCCTTCACTATCGTTTGCCTACAACTTAGTTGGACCTGTTGTCAACCACCAGAGCTCGAGGTTAGAAACTGTGTTGACATTACTAAAATTTCTCCTGCCTACCAAGTGTTATACTTTGACACTCTTGCCCAGTCCCTTTTTCTTCCTTGTTAGTGATACTTGAACTTTCATTTCACCTTTATATCTTCTTAAAGCTGCTTTGACTTAGTGCGTGTGTTCAGTTTCTTCTTGAACATGTTCAGACAGGCTGTATTCATCGTAGAACCCAGCTCTCAGCATTTTACGATGAGAAAATGCTATTCTTGTGAAAATATTTTTCAATAGGATCTATGTCACGCCACCAGGCTGAATATGGTACCTTTACATGAATTAAGGATGAAGCTGAGAAGGGAGAGGAGCAGAAGTGTTCATACTGGCATCATAAACTGAGTAGATGCTACAAATACCCAGAAAGCGAATTTCATATTAGAAGACACCATTGCAGCCTTTAATCCCAGCATTTAGGAGGCAGAGGCAGGCCAGCCTGAGGTCGAGTCCAGCCTGATCTACAGAGCAAGTTCCAGGACAGCCGTGGCTGTACAGAAAACCTGAGAACCCTGTCTCGAAAAACCAAAAATAAATAAATAAAAAGAAAGACACTATTGCATCCTTCCCGCAGAGATTAAAAAAAATGTAATGGACATTAAAACATTAAAAGTGTTTTTAAATGTTATATTCTATACAAATCCCCTGTATCTAGTGTTTCATATCCCAGTTAACCACGAACAAGGTACTAAATTCCAGTTTGATCATGCATGAAGTTTGAAATAATATATTATTCACTTGATAGAGATGCATTGTGGGTAAAATGAACCTCACCTGGTGACGAGCTAAGTACATTGAATGGACACTGTTGAAGGGATTTTGATTTATTCAGTATTATTTGAATACCACTAAAGCTTTTATTGTAAGCACAAAACTGCTGTAGAGAACAGACATTCCAACACATGAAATACCAGTTTGTGCACAAAACTACAAGCTGTGTTAGCATTTCTTAGACTTGTTATTGGACACACAGATCGTATTGCTTTAAACCTGCTTACAATAACATGTGTAGAACATATGAACACTTGCTTTGTCTGTAGCATAGCCATAATGTGGTTCTTGTACATACCCTCATTCTTTAACTCATACGTTCTCACCCACTCAACAGAGGCAAAGAAAACTGCTTCTCTCTCTCTTCTCTTCTTTTTTCTTAAATGGAAGCATATGATCTGTTTCTGTGAAAGGGCACAGGAGTGAACAACATATGAACTGTCAGATTCTCAGTCTGTGGAAGGACACAAAATAGAGAAAGAAACATATCTTAAGGTGCAATATGGTAGGTTTAAAATGTGTCAAAATTCTTTTTTTTTTTTTTAAAGTTTTTCTAGAATTTGCAAGATAGCTCAAGGAGTAAGCTGTTTACTTTTCAGGTAGAAAGACCTGAGTTCAATCCCCAGAATGTACTGTTTGTTTGCTTGCTTGCTTTTTAAAGACTGGGCATGATGGCATAGGCTTGCCATCTCGATGATGGAAGCAGACATGTATGGATTCCTGGGGCTCACTGTGAGCCAGTCTATCCTGGTCTTGCTAAGCTCCAGGTCTGTGAGAGACCTTGTTGTTGTTTTTTAAAGGTAGATGATTCTTGGCTCCTGATGAACACATCTGAGCTTGTCCTCTGGCCTCTATACCCTCTTATGTACACACGTACATACATACGTGTACACACACACACACACACACACACACACACACGAGTTTTAGAACATAATGAGAAACTTCTGGAGTTTAGGCGCTATGCAATCAGAAAAGTAATGTTTTTCCTAAAAGTTCCATAAAGGAACCCACAAAGAATTTATTTTAAACTGAACCATTTAAATGTGATATTCTTTCTATATTAGGCTATGTGGGACACAATCTCATAGGAATTTTACCACCTGTAACGGAAGACTAAAAGAAGCACCTCTCATACTGAAAAACAAAACAAAACAAAACAAAAAACAACAACAACAAAAAAATAAACTTCAGGAGTAGGATCTGCATCTGTAGAGCATCCCAGAAACTCAAACTGTAAGGAAAGTAAAAACAGAGCTATAAAGAGGGTTTAGGAAATAATGTGAGAAAAAAAAATCTTTACATGTAGAGAAAGAATTGTATAAGTTAGAATGATGAGAATTGCTGTGTAGTTAGCTGAATGCCTCAGCTATGAAGGTTGCTATAATTAATCACTGCTCCTGGGTAATGTGACTTCTTTCTCCAAGTTGTAAGAAGCTCTATGGAGGAGGCACAGCCTGGGTATAAAAAGGCTAAAAGTGCATCCTTTAAAATGTACCACCTAGATCCTTTGTTTATGAACATATTGCATGAGATCTTTAATCTTTAAATTTGTCATTATGAAATCTGTGCTTTCCCCCTATTTGTGTAGTTTCTAGTGGCTAAATTTGGAAAGGAAGACAGACATTAATAGATGGTAAATTAAGACAGATTCCTCAAGATGTCTATTGTCTTAAATTACTCTCTTCTACCATTCTTTAGGAATATTTCAATCATAGAGAAACCAGGATTATATTTCACAGCAAGACTGGTCGATTCAATGGTCAATCCCTTCTTAACATGAAATAGCATACCTTATTTTAGAATTCTGAATATTAATTATGGTAGTAAACCATTGAAGCAAATTCAAAATCAATCACGTTTTGAGACAGTTTCTTAAGGAAGTCTTTTGAAGGCATTGAACAGTTTCCCCCACTTCTAAATAGTTTCTTTATCACGACCTCTTGGAATGGAACAATGTTAACCACACACAATGAGAGACCGGATATGGGAACTTGCACCTATAGGTCAGGGGTTCAAATCTGGCCTGGATCAGCTATGATTAAAAATCATTACCAGTGGATGGTTTCATAATGTTCTCAATAAATGAGCCATCACACTGGGTTACACTCTGCCTGCAGTCAAGGGCCCTAGTGACAAATCATGTCACACCAAGCGTGACACACCCTTGATCACATCGGCACTAAGTAACATGTTGGTTGGTTATTAAATTTGCTCAAAAATTTACTGAAGAGAAAACCATGCGGCATCATCGATACACAAATATATAATTGTGTAGTCTTTGTTCATGCAAATGTTTCTTATTTTGGTGAGTATGGACCTGTGAGGCTATACTAGCTTAGTTAGAATTTTATATAACTCCTGATATACTTTGATATGTTTCAGGCATCTACTTTTTTGAAATGGAAGTGTTTATATTAATTTATAAAGATATGTCAGTTCTTGCCATGATCTTATTGGATAGCTATGTTTTCATTTTTGTATTACATTCTTATTATAAACAGCTGGAGAAGGAAAGAGAAATAAAATAGTTCTTTTTTTTTTTTTCCTTTTCTCTCATTGCTGCTCCACAGAAAATGCATATTACATTGATGGCCATTTTGTGCTGTGTTGTAGGGAAAGTGAATTTTATTGGAGAATAAGAATAAGAGTTATTCTTACATAAAAGTGACACATTGTTGAACTGTGATATTGCAGGAAGCAGGATCCCTGATAACTTGAGTGGAGCCATTTGCCTCATTTTAAAATTTTAAATGACCAAAAAAACCCCTTAACTCCCTTTTAAACCAATCTTACAAAGTATATGGTAGATTGTATACCTTTAAAAATACATAAACATACATAAACATAAGCATATATCGTCATTGGGATTCTGCCACATAAATATCTTGCCCTGCTAGTGAAAGAGGATAAAAATTTTTCATTAAACTTATTCCAAAATTAGAGTTGACCTACCAGATATAGGAAGTATAATGTCTGGGGCCAGGAAATAGAGAAATTTCCACACCCAAGGGAATTTTATTTTCTTTAGCAGTGCAAAATACCTGCTGTTGTCTTAGAGATAACATTGTTAAGAGTAAAATCCTACAGTGTAACTCACACAAGTCTCAGTAAGTTCTTAAAATCAGTTTCAAGGGAGTGAATGACAATCAAGCCCAGATTAATTGGTTAATGCCTCCTTTGTTGCAAATATGACATCTTTGATATGAGGTGCAGAATTGTCTTCAAAAATCCCTACGTAAGACTTAGGGACATCAGTAACAGTGGCAATAATTACATTCAGGCAACTGAACACAGGGCCTTCCATGGTCTTGGTACAATTTTTTGCCCTCTCTCTAAACTACTGGAAATCTCTTTCCACATTTATGAGATGACATATCTTCATGACATTGGGCTGATAGTATGAAAAATGTATTACCATACATTAAATTCCCATGGGTCTTCAATAAGATATTACTGTAAATGTGCTGCTTGTTTTTCTACTTTGTCTTTTCCAATAAGAACTAGAGAATGTGGGGCTGAAGGGATGGCCTGGTGGTTAGGAGAGCTTACTGTTCTTTCAGAGGACCTGAGTTTGGTTCCCAGAGCACATGTTGCACAGTCCACCACCACCTGTAACTTTGCCGCCAAGGGTTTTGGTGTCCTCTTCTGTTCTCTGTAGGTACTTACACACACACACACACACACACACACACACACACTCACACTCACATACTATTAAAACAGTATCTTAGAATCTAGGGACTCTTTTTTTTTTTTTTGGTTTTTCGAGACAGGGTTTCTCTGTGTAGCTTTGCGCCTTTCCTGGAACTCACTTGGTAGCCCAGGCTGGCCTCGAACTCACAGAGATCCGCCTGGCTCTGCCTCCTGAGTGCTGGGATTAAAGGCGTGCGCCACCACCGCCCGGCGAATCTAGGGACTCTTTTGGCTGAATTTCTGTAGGAAGTCCAAATGCCATTGCTTCTATCAATTCATTCTCTAGAGTTACCACTGAATTGTTTACGTCCAGTGGCCAACGTCTTCTTTTTCTGTTGGAAAAAAATTAAGGGATAAATAATTTATTTTAGCTCACAGTTGAAGGACACAGTCCCCTGTGAGGCAGTCAAGATGGCAGGAGGTTGAAACAGCTGGTCACGTGGCATCTACAGTCAGGAAACAGAGGGACTGTTGGCTGTGTTCAGCTTGCTTTCTTATCCTTAGACAGTTCAGGATCCCAGCCCTGCTAATGGGTATGGCTCAGGAGTGGGTTGCTCTTCCAAAATCAATGAACCAAATAATCAAGATAATCTCCCACAATCCTGTTTAGGGGCCACCTCCCAGGTGATTCTATATGCAATCAAGTTAACAATTCATACTAACTATATAGCCAACTTACTATGTCCTTTTGCTGACCACCTTTAAATCTGGCCAGTGTCTAGACCATGCAGAAAAGCACCATGACCGGTGAGCAACCATGACTACAAGGTGCCATTAAAAACACCCTGGATACTATTGGGACAGGTTGGAAGACATGTGGTAAGTCCCTGCAGCTGAGTTTATCTCCTGATCAATATTTACATAGATAAATGGAAGGTCACTGATTCACAAATCTGCTCTTACCCAGCCATAGCTAAACCTTTAGCAATTAAAATATGAAGTGAGTCATAGATACAGTGGTGAATTTAAAGCAGAGGAAGAATCTAGGGACCAAGTTTTGCCATCCATAAAACCCTTCCTCGATAATATATCCCAAAGAGCTGTCAGAGCTTGACAACTTCCATGACAGTGGCATATGTATCTCTCAGCTAGACTAAATCTCTTGTCCCTCCAGATGATCATACAAGCCTCACAAAACTCAAGGACCCAAAGGTTGAATAATTTACTTCAAATCGCAGAGCCACTGGTTCTAAGTTGTCACTTTAAATCTGAGGTCATGAGTGAGGGGAGAAGCTGAAATCACTTATGCAGGAACCATAAGACTCTACAGAGAGAAAGGATAAGCTATAGGTTGAAGGTACCTTGCAGGTGTATGCTTCCTCTGTCGGCATTGATTTGCAAGACTGTGTACAATGTGCTATGGTTTGATGAAATACTGTTTAGTATAAAATTACAGGATTGGGTAATCTTTGTCCTAATGTCTTTTCCCACAAAGACGTCTTTAATTTACAGGTCTCATACTGGAACACACTTGTTTGTTTGTCATTATTTATCCTAAGTTTCTTGGTCTATTGAATGCTTGGGAAACTCAGCAATGTACTTGCCACTAAACTAGAAGTTCTCAAATAGTAGTTAAAATCCAAAATATCCCCCAAGAAATTCTCGCACTAGGAACGAGGAGTCCATCTCAAAATCTTTGTTGCCATTTACTCATCATTTCCCTCCAGACACCATAAGCAACATAACAGCAGGGACTTAGGAAAGGAACCGAGCATCTCAAACTTCCAGGAAAACTGTGCCCTGAGAGTAATGGCAGAAATATAAAGAAAAATCATTCTGGTTTCTGAAAGCCAAAGTTCTCATACCTGGAGAAATGGACTGCTTGCTAGTTTTCCCTTCACAAAGACAAGTGCCATTTTAAAGGGTTAGAATAGAGGTTCTGGAATATTAATTTACTATAGAAAAATTATTCTCAAACTACAGGTACCCTTCCTTGCTCAAAAGTGTAGAAGCGGCAATATTAGAGGCAAAAGCAGAAGATGTATGTGCATATATGTTAAAACTGAAATAGAATCTGAATGAGTGTTGTAAGGGGAAGGTGGATTTACAAAATTAGAGACTTGCTTGGAAAAAGGAGAGAGATAAAATTATTTATAAGCTTGTGTTGCAAAATAAGCCATTTGTATTCAGAGCACAGAACAAAATGAACATGATTAAGGTTAAAGTGTCTAGGAGTAAGGATTGGAAATGCAACTGGGGAAACACTTAGAGAATATAAAATATGGGTGTAGGGACAGAAATCTGTTATTCTAAACAGTAATATTCCATTAAGTAAATAAATCACCATTAAATTTTGATGTGATATATAGTCTTGCTATCAAGAGATTTGAAAATGGCTGTTAATAAGGAAATATGCTTAATTTTTAAAAACATGAAAACACCATGAAATCCTCACATAAAAATGCGTCTTTAATTTTAACTAGAATTTTTTTTTGCCTCAGAAGATGAATGGCGAGCACAACGTAAAACTCAACTTCGGCATCTGTTACCTTGTCAGCCTGCAGACCACATCCCCAGGAGGACGACAGTGCTCTGGGGGTCAGATGAGGGTGACAGAAGTGAGAGAAAAAAATGACACACATACTGTTTGTGTGGCCCTAGGGGTTCTTAGGCACACAGGAACAGTAATAATTATTTACACCATCGATCTTCAGGGTTTGTTAAATAAATAAACAGAAAGTCGGGTATAATAATAATGAAGAAGGTTTGTCATTATGATTGCACAACCACACACACACACACACACACACACACACACACACACACACACACACAAAGAATCCTGCTGTACCTTCTCAACACTGAAGGGCGCAATCACATACACTCACTATGACTGACAGCAGGCTCATGACTCCATTGGCTTTCTTTCCAAGTTTGTAGTGACAGTCTATGAGAAAGTTTTGAGTTTTGTTAATATTTGATTTTTTTCCTCTCTAGATCCTCATGTTGAACCACAACACTTTAAGAAGCTCTTACTGTATAATGAGTTCATTAGAGGCAGTGACTCATGTGGTATGACCGCTAGCCTTATGTGAGGAGATGTGCACAAAAAAAAGGACAAGCCAGGACACAGTCTACTAGCCAAGGGTGGGGTGGGGTGGGATCGATTATGAATTACCTCTCCTGAAGCTGGAAGTTGTCATTCATGGTCAGGGAAATGAGAACAGAGGCTGAGGAGAAGCCAAATCCACAACCTTGATTTTGAACATCTAGAACTCAGAATTGAGAAAATAAATTTCTGCCTTAACTCACAAAACATCTAGTCGTCTGAAGATAATTTTAAGTTGTCTTATGTGTGATGGTAATCATATTTTTTTTAAGAATTGCAGCAGTGGTGCACATCTGTAATCTCAGCACTTGGCAGGTAGAACCAGGCAGATCTCTGAGTTCAAGGCCAGCCTGGTCTACAGAGCGAGATCTAGGACAAGCACCAAAACTACACAGAGAAACCCTGTCTTGAAAAACAAACACACAAACAAAAAATTCCTATGTGGAAATGATTAGATAGCATTTAGGAATAGACAAACATTAAAAAAATCTCCCTACTACATTATATATATATAAAACATATATGTATATATGTAATATACAGTAATCATATAGAAATCACACATGTCACACATGTATATAAATGTTAATAGTGATATATATTTAAACAACTGATTATTTAATTCAATATTATGTAAATCAGGCATGTGAAAATAATTGTTTTCATCTTAAAGCAACCCAAAAAACCTGATATAATTACTGATAAATAAGTAAGCTTCGTTTTACTTCCAAATGTCTAATTTTAAACATGTTGGTGCTTACCAGATAGCCTTGATCATTAGACATTTGACTTAAATTGTATGACAAGGGTAGAGAAGAGGCATGTGAGTTCAAAATAGATGGATTTTAGAGACCAGCATGAAGATTATAAAACAATGGGAGTAATGAATGCGTAGATCAAAGAAAAGAAAAGATCATTTTCCCACCCTTCTAATTTCTCCGACAGGATCACTCTAACAAAAGGCAAATACTGTATACTTTACATTACAGGGCACACTTCATAACTGCACTACCTAAAGAAACAGTTTCACTCTGGGGTCGATGAAAAGACAGAACCATAGAAAACCCTGAAGACACAATGGGATCTTGACTCATCAACTTTTTAAGACTTTTTGCCCTGGTCACAGGATTTCCCTGGAACTTAAATCATTTATCTTGCTTCACATGAAAGGCAAACTGATTAACTGGACTATAACAATTAACTTTGGGCAAAAGACTGGGCTCTCAATGTGAATGGAATTGTGGGGTTTTGAATATGTAATTCAAAAGGTGTGCTGGCTAGTTTTATATCAACTTGATGGAAGATGTAGTCATTAGAGAGGAGGGAGCCTTAGCTGAACAAATGCCTCTGTAACACCAGGCTGTATGCAAGCCTATAGGGCATTTGCTTAATTATTGATTGACGGAGGAGGGCATAGCCCATTGTGGGTGGTACTACACCTGGGCTGCTGGTCCTGGGTTCTATAAGAAAGCAAGCTGATCAGGCCATGGAAAGCAAACCAGTAAGCAACGCTCATTGGCATCAGCTCCTGCTTCCAGTTTCCATCCCTGACTGAATTTCTGTTCTGATTTCCTTCAATGATGAACAGTACTGTGGAAGTGTAAGCCAAATAAACCCTCTCCTCCCCAATTTGCTATTGGTCAAAATGCTTCATCATAGCAAGAGCCGCTGTAACGAAGAAAAAAGGGTACCAGGAATACTCAGAAACACCTACGGCTTTCTCTCAGTGTCAACCACACACATACTATTTACTAAGAGATGTCTGTAAAATTGCTGTCCAGAGCCATCAGGGCCAGTTCTGCAGGCAAAGTGGGCTACTAGAACAAAACTATCCAGGAGGCTTAGAGGGGAGAAGCTTCAGTTTAGTGGTTTCAATGGAGGTAGAGATGCTACTTTTTCTAATGCACTGTATCAAGGCATGATACTATGTAATATGTAGCACCTAAGAAGTAGATAAATAAAAGCCCATGAACACATTTAAATTGCAGTAAAAAGAAAAGGATGGCATGGTATTCATCAAACTTACTATAATTATAAGTAAAATTTGATGCATCACTATAATAGGCAGTTCAACACCACAAAGGGTATAGACCAGAGCAGGAGTAGAATTGTTGGGAGATGTCTAGGAAGAAGTGCATCAGTGTGCATCAGAGTTGTATCTGAAGGTAGAGTTTGGAAGTGAGTTTCAATGTATTTTGCTTATTTTTATTGAAGATCACAGAGTTATATATGACCTTCATTTATAATATCATAATATACACATGTATTTTATAATCACAATTATTAGATATATTAAAGGCTAAATAAATTTTAATAAATGCTATTTATATTGACTTGTTTCTTCAGATATGGATTAAGATTTATTATTAACTACCTAAAACAAATCATCCCACCATAACTTAGATACCTCTTTAGAATGAGCATATGAAGCATTTCTATTGTGATGATATTGAAAAATATTTTTAACAGGAATGAAAATTTTCAAAAGATGGATTTGGTTAAAAAATGCAGACCTTTGAAAAGCAATCATATACTGTAATATAAGATCTGTCATTTCAATTTTCTACATAGCATTTACCCAACCTACTAAGTAACATTGTGTTATCACAACAGATTTATGTGATTTAAGTGAGATAATGTATGTAAGATATTTAGCACAGTTTCTGTTACTTGCTAGACATGGATAACTTATTATTGTTGATATTCAGCTATCTAAGATATATTAATAAGTTCTCCACTGCTTTGTTTCCCAGAGAAGTACTGTCTTCTTTCTAATTTTCATTCTTTGATATAGGATTATATTTGTTGCTGAGAATACTTAGAGATATTGAGTTTAGGAAATAGAATTCAAGTAGCCTGAATTATGTAGGTGTTCCTAAGCATTGTTTATCATCTGCTTTTATTGCTATCCCTATAACTGATTGTTTTGTTTCTCTGTTGTTATTTCTAGAAAGGCTGGAATTACACTTGAGCAAAGAATATCCTATAGTTTTAAATAGGAATTCAACCTCATGTTTTGGAGGAAATGTGATAAAAATAATGATCTAAGGATTTTCAGATTTAGTGTCTTTATTTTCTGTAAAAACAATTCTAAATGGGCGAATGGCATAGATATCAGCAAATAAATTACACAGAGAGAGATGTTGCAAAGAGAAAATATAAATATGTGACTATCTTTATTGTGGATTTTATTCATGTAATAAAAATTCTTGCATCTTATTGATTCAGGAAATATTTATACAAAGAGGCTAATATACAAAAGTAAATGAATTTTGTGAAAACATAGCCTGAATGTGATTGTAAACCATATCATGAATTAGGTATATCGTTCATCCCAGGTAGCTTGACAAGGGTATTTTTAAAGTCATAGACATAGGATATATGAGAATCCATGAATATTCAAACTTGCTATATACTCTTGGAACCTGCTTGTGAAGCTGACTGTCATCCTGTTTCCCGTCACTTTTAGTTTCTAATTGCATAGTTCCATTTCATCACTCTTTGGTATCAGTTATTTTTCCATTGCTGTGATGAGACACTGTAACCAAGACGACTTATGAAAGAAAGCATTTGATTTGGAGCTTACAGTTCCAGAGGGTTAAAGTCCATGACCATCATGGCAAGGAGCATGGCAGCAAGCAGGCAGGCAGGCAGGCACAGCAGTTGAGCAGCAGCTCAAAACTTACATCCTTATTGGCAAGTAGGAGGCAAAGAGCAAACTGGAAATGACTTGAGCATTTGAAACCTCAAAGTCTACCTCCAGCGTCATATCTCCTCCAATAAGGTCACACCTCATCCAACATGGCCACACTTCCTAATCCTTCCCCAAATAATTCCTCCAACAACTAGGGACCAAGCATTCAAACATATAAGCTTATGGGGGCTATTCTCATTCAATCCACCACAGGAAGTGAGATTTCATTAACTGAGTCCATTACTGAATGAGGAAGCTCTGTTCTCCAATAAGCCAGAGCAAATACTGAAACACCTATGTTTTGGTAAAAGCTTTAATTTAGAACAGTTTTAGACTTACAGAAAAATTCAACAGAAAGTATAGAGCATTTCTACATCATTTCCCTTGCTATTAACATCTTTCAATGTTGTCTATTTCACTTTTGATGAATCAACTGATTCATTATTAATATTAACTGAAACATACATTATATTCAGACTTTCCTGGTTTATAACCTAATTCCATTTAAGCATTTTGGAGTATTGTCCAGTATACAAAATTATATTTAGTCATAGTATTTTCTAGACCCCTGATGACCGAGCTGTTTTCTCCGACTATCTCTGCTTTGGATAATCTTAACAGTGTTGAAGAGAATCAGTCTGTAATTATTTCACAAGGTTTTCATCAATCTGAGTTTATCTCTTTTATTCTTACTCATGATTTGAGAAGGGTTGTGTACTTAGGGGAGGAAAGAGGAAGACCATTGAGGTAATGGTGCTTCATTATTTGAAAGATCTGTGTTCTCAGTGTAACTTCTCCCTGTGGCTGCTGACTTTGGAAAGGTTCTTTCCTTTCACTGCCTTTTCACACAAGAAGGGAGTCACATGCTGACTCATTGTGGGTGGGGAATGTACATACATTATAGGGGATTTCACTTCAAGGAAAGTTTGTATCTATATGCATTTCTGTATTCATTTATTTGTATTTGTATTGCATTAATATTTATTTTCCATGATATATTGCAAAGCAATAATTTACTATATGCTGAACAGTTGTTCTAATCACCTGATTTGAGGTAGCTTTTCTTTTCTCATGATTTGTTCCCTGGTATGTATATATGTATGTGTGTGTTTTGGTTACTTCTTAATTTGCATTAAATGTTCCAGTCCCATGCTAGCCTAAATTTCCCACCCCAGTCCTACCATTAAATATTCCCATAGTAGAGAAATGGAAATAATTTTTAGGCTTTATAAGGTTATCTAAAAATATTCAAATCACATCTAGAAAAATTAGTGTATTTTGTTTTATATATTTTTATATAAATTTATATATATTTAATTGAACTACATTATATTTCTGAGTATTTTTTAAATATAGTGGACTAAATACAAAAAAAATTGATGCATTTCCAAATTTACTTACTAGATTCATCAGAATTATTGAGCATCCACCAAATTAATCCATTCATACAGCTGATTGATGGTCATTTTAGCTGAAAAATAACCTAGACTGAAAGTAACAAGTGCTATAAGTGTGTAGTCTGCTAGGTAATATTTTTAATTTTTTAAAAAATATTTTTTATTTTTATGTTCATTAATATTTTGTCTGCATGTATGTCTGTGTGAGGGTGCCAGATCCTGTGGAAGTGGAGTTACAGACAGTTGTGAGCTGCCATGTGGGTGCTGGGAATTGAACCTGAGTCCTCTGGAAGAGCAGTCAGTGCTCTAAACACTGAGCCATCTCTCCAGGTCACATTTTTTAATCTTAATGAAACTGAAGACTAAAATGAGTATGACTGTTGCTTTGAGTGTTAAACACTCATCCTTTAAACTCAAAGCTGAATAATTTAAGAAACACATGTATACTTGACCATAACTACACAGAGATAATTCTGTATGAGCATTACCTTAATGCAAACTTGGAAATGGATCATCAAAGAAGATAGCTGTCAGTTATGACAGAGTTTTCTTGTTTATCATATAAAAGAACATATTTATCTACAGTGCAAGCTGACTTCATGATGTAAGTAAATTAAGTGGGTCTTAGGAAACATTTTAAATTTTCTGTGTGCTTCTACAGTAACTGAAAGTCACTTAGAGTAAGTACAGACTTTTATTAAGAACAATTATGTGTATGGCTCTCCTATGCGGAAGATTAAATAAAACACTTTATATCCAATTATTCTATTGCGAAAGAAATATTATGTACTATTGCATTAAAATTAATGTAAAAAACCATTTTTTTAAAAAATATTGTACCTAAAAAGCAGTACTAGAGTTCATAGTTGTATTATTATTGGAGTCTGGGAATTGAGCCAAGAGCCTCAGTGAGATGCAGCACACACAGCTGTTCCTCCATAGCCTCTTTCCAAGGGGTAGAAATAATGCCTACTGCCCTTCCTGAGCCATGTCTCTCATACCCATTTTAAGTGAGATGGTGTACTTGTTGGCCAAAGTTGGCAGGTCTACAAATTTGGAAACTGAGGTTAATACCATTTGATAAAAGTTAGCACAACTATTTTTTTTTTAAATATGTGTCCTAGTTGGACAAGCACATATTAGTGCAGAAACTTAGAAATGCTGAAACTCGTACTCGTAACTTAATGGCACACCTGAAAGCTCTTGAACAAAAAGAAAAAAATACCCAAAATGACTAGATGGCAAGTACTAATGAAACTAAGGGATTCGATCAACAAGATAAAAGCAAACAGCCCAATACAGAGAATCAATAAAATAAGAGGTTGGTTCTTGAGAAAATTGATAAGATTGACAAACCCTTAGCCAAATTAACTAAAAGGCAGAAAGAATATCCAAATCTACAAAATTGGAGATAAAAGGGGGTGGGGGAAATAAGAACAATGAGGAAATCCAGAGAATCATAAGGATATACTATAAAAACCTGTACTTGAACAAATAGCAAAACAAAAAAAAAATAGAACGTTTTCTTGATAAATATCAGTTACCAAAATTAAATCAAAGTCAAATAAGCAATTTAAACAGATCTATAACCCTTAGCTAAAATATGCAAAAGAAGAAACTCAAATGGCCAAGAAAGACTCAACTCATGGAAATGTTCAACATCCTTAGTTATCAGGGAAATGCAAATCAAAACTTCTTTGGGATTTCATCTTATACCTGTCAAAATGGCTAAAATTGATAAAGCAAAGCTCTTAGTGGCCAGAATGTGGAGTAAGGGGTCCATTCCTCCATTGGAAGAAGTGTAGACTTGTACAGCCACTGTGGAAATCAATGTGGCTTCATGAGGAAGACATAAATCTACCTACCTCATTATCCAGCTGTACCACTCTTGGGCATATACTCAAAGGACACTTCATTCTACCATAGAGACACTTGCTTAACCACATCTAATGCTCCTCTATTCATAATCACCAGAAACTGGAAACAACGCAGATATTCCTCAATAGAAAAATAGATAAAGAAAATGTATTACATTTACACAATTGAGTATTACTCAGCTTCTAAAAAAAATGAATTCATAAAATTTACAGGTAAATGGATGGAACTAGAAAAAATCATCCTGAATGAGGCAATCAGACCCAGAAAGACAAATATGGTATGTGTTTGCCTATATGTAACACAGTGTGTCTTCCAGAAGAAATGTACCCATTTTTAATCAGTTCTGTTTATCGTCATTATTAGATAATTAGTTCCAATTAATGTTACAAAGAGAAAAGTGAATATTGTTTTATCTTTTTATATGATTATGCTATTCCCAATGAGAGCATTTTATAGTTCAAGCTTCGAAGACTCTCCCAAGGTTTCTTTTCTCCATGAGATGGAACCCATAACTGACACTGCTTGGATGAACAAGAGCCAGAGACTAGGTAGCTCAGAGACCTGGGATAAAATGAAATACTTTGATCTAAACAAATTATCAATAAAATGATTCCTAATGATATTATGCTATACTCATAGATCAGTCTTGCTCAACTATCATTAGAGAAGCTTTCTCCTGCAGCAGATGGGAAAAAATAAGAGACCCACAGCCAAACAAGCTGCATAGCGTGAGAGACCTTGAAACACCTAGTTCTAAATGGGATGTCTCCATCAAATACCTCCCCTCTGGGCTCATCAAACTCTTCAGAAGAAGAGGCAGAAAGATTTTAAGAGCCAGAGGGGATGGAGAACACCAAGAACAAAGGAATCCTCTAAATCAACATGGCTATTGCATATATGATCTCACAGAGACTGAGGCAGCATGCATATGACCTGCGTAAATCTGTACCAGATGGAGTCTTAGAGCTAAAAGAAGTGGACACATGCCTGCATCCCTGACCCAGAAGCTTTCTCCAATTGATAACCACTTTCAAATGAAAATTTAGTGTTCTTCAAGGGAGTGTCACTGAAGAAACAAACTATTTTTAAGGGTACACTACATACCTAGCAGTAGATGGCCAACAGAAAGCCAGAACATAAACTCAAAACCATATTTGGTGGTTCCTTGTCCCATAATGTCATGTCAGGGCTATTTTATTTTAAATTTTATCTTATTTTTTAATTTTAATTTAATTTTATGTTATTTTATTTATAATACATATATCTTTTCATTTTATCCTCTAGGTCAATTTTATATATATATATATATATATATATATATATATATATATATATATATATATATATATATATATTATGGCTTCATGCCAGGGTCCTGCCTCAGTGGGGTTCAGGTCCGGAGATGCAGAAAGGGTGTTGGCAGAAAGAATCTAACCACCAGATAAGTTTCACACAAGGGGCAGCCTCAAATAGCTCGAGCTGTCTTTATTTATACTTCAGAAACAAACATGTTTTTCCCACCCTACAGCATTAACCTCAGGCAAAAACAATCATGTGTTTCTCAACTTTTAAATCAAAACAACTTTTAAACCAAAACCAACCATTTTGCTAGTATAGGTAAATATCGAGCCAGGCACATCCTGTCCTTACAAAGTTAAAAGGTGATAGATATAGGCACACATTCTTGAGAGCAATATCATTTAGAACTTAACAAAGCATATTTACAGAAATAGGGGTGATTTGCTGTAGGCTGCTTTTATACAGTTAGCTTGTATTTATCTGTCCCCTTGTCCTACAAAAGGGTTACTGCATGCCTAAGCATCTCTATAAAGGTGAACTTTGATAAGACACCTTTTCCATCATGCCACACTGATCTTAATGTGTTTCTGCCGCCCCCCAGAATTGGGAGACATAGTTAATGTCCCCTGTGCCGCTTCCTTATATATACTCATTGACTTTTATTGCCTCTGATGCTGTCAGCACTGAATCAGAAAAGTTCCTAGGGTCTGGAGTAACAGCTGGTATTTCCAGATAAGACACCTAAGAAGCATCAGTTCCCAAAGACTTTTAGGGGAAAATATTTGAGAAAAAAGAGGGGGTTTCTGGGAATGATTACATCCGTCCCATGCATGACTGACAAAGTGAAACTAAAAACCACCAAGAGAATCATCAACATTACTACAGAGAGAGGAGAGTATGAGACCACATGGCACTAGCAGTATTCTGTGCTGTCCCAAGGTGTACTGGTCCTTTCTGAGTGAGAGAACATCTCCATGGATCTTGCCTTGCAGAGACCCATTGGACAAGCATTTATATGCTGATCTGAAACCAGGGTACAGGGCTCCCAACAGCTTCTAGTTTAATGTTTTTATGGGATTCTTGAGTTTGTGAATGAGTGGATGTGTGCAATCTTTATCTGTTTCTTGTGCCTTTTCTTAGGTTCTTTTCCTACCATTTGTTTGTTTTTTTTCCTATTACAATGTACTAGTTTTTGCTTTATCTTAATATATTTTATTTTATTTCATTTTATTATTGTCCCTTAGTAGCCTGCTTGTTTTCTAATGAGAAACGGAAAGGATGTGGATCCAGATGGGAACTGAGAGGAATGGAGGGAGGGGAAACCGTAATCAGGATATATTGTTTGAGAAAAAAAAATTATTTTCAATAATAGGGGAAAAAGAATAAGCAGGGGAAAAAAGAAATACAGTATCGTATAAACAGTTTTTAGGGAAGAAATGAAATGAAGTCAACAGAGAGCTAATCAAAGAATGTTGCACAAAGGGAACACAGACTATCTCAAGGGTATCAGGGAGGGAACACACAATGGCCTTGGGACTGATACCTCTAGTCTCTTCAAGAAGGAAAGCCAAGTTTCCTGGAACTGAAACCTTAGCTCCTTCAAGTCCTTGGCACCAGTCCCAGACAGGATCTTGCCATATCTGCCCCTGGGCAAGGACACAGAACTAGGTTTCCTTTGTCCTTTCATCAGGGCCTCTGAGAAAGCCTTGGATCAGCCTGGCTCCCATCAATGAACAACATTAGACGATAGGATCGTGTTTCCTCTGGAGAAATGGGGAGGTTTTGGGGAGCTTTGGAGGACTGAGCATCTTCCTCAAGAGGAGCGGAAACACACTGCCTCTTGCTCACGTGGACATCTTACTTCTCTAAGCTTAGAGAATTCCCACAAATGGCACTTGCAGGTCTGTCTGCCCTGGCCTTCAGTAAACTCATTGTTGAGAGTTAGGCTCATAGAATTGACCTCAGTGATAATATTGATTTCTGCTTCTGTCACGAATGCAAGTCATCCTTTCTCTGTCACCTGGGAGACTAGTCTACTTGACAGCATCTAGAAAATTTATCAGACTAACTTTTTACATTACACATATGGGAAATTTAAAATCTTAATCATTCCTGACAGGAGACTACTGCATTTCCATTCCCCATTGTTTATAGCTTTCAGGCCAAAGGAGTTTATTTTCTATGTACTATTTGATTCATGTGAAGTTTATCCATTGTTTGCTTTGTTGATCAATATTCTTATATTGTATTATAGTTACCTGTGATTTGCAGCTTATATTGTGAAAAACAATTACGTTTTTTAGTTCTTTTTCCTTCTATTTCTTTTACACATATTATGTTTTGGACACTGTGAGTAATATAAATAATCAGTTGTATACAATAGTGGACCCTATCCTCATTCAAAATCTAGACTACTTCACAGAATTGGAAAGGTGTCTCTTCTGCTACACATATAAATTTCATAAAATCTGGGCTATCACATCTCTCATAGTTTCTCATTTTGATCCTAATGGCTAGAAGCTATGTATCTTTTATAATCCAGCTTTACGGGGGGTATAATTGATATAGAACAATTAATATACACATTTAATACATTTAATTTAATGAGTTGTGACATATGCAAACAATCATGATGCAATCAGTGAAATCAGGGTACTAAATATGTCCTTCACTTTCAAAATTCTCTTCATGTTCTTCTTTGTTATTTTTGTAGTAGAAAAAAATGTAACACAAAATCTACTCTCCTAATCATTTTGAAGAGTACAGTGTGGTAGCCATGGTATTTTACAATGATCTCCAAGAACTTCATTATCTTGCATAATTGGAACTTATAACCTTTGAAACCAACTTCCAAACCCTCTCTCCTGAAACCCTCTTCACAGCTTCTAGAAACTCCCATACTATTCTATGTCTGTGATCCTGAATTTTTAATATACGTGGAATCTTGCATTACTTGACCTGCTGAGACTGGTTTATTTCACTTAAACTAATGCATTTCAGCTACATCCATATTATCTCAGATGACAGGATTTCCTTCTTAAGTGCTTAATGCTAGGCATCTTCAACTAAATTGGTGTCAAAACCTGAAATATTATTAACAAAGTACTTTAGGCACTAAGTATGTGCTGGACAGTTGCACAATACAGTTTACATCATTTTCATTATTTGATCATATTATAGCTTCTTGTGTTTTCAGTATTTTTTCCTAATTTTAATGAGGAAAACCCTGAGGCTTTGGAATGTTTAATACTTTACTCAATATAAGCTTACAAACTCCAGAAATGAAAGAGCTCAGATTTGGAAATTAGATATGCCCCCCTCTCTGTATGTATGTGTGTATGTGTGTGTGTGGGTGTGTGTGTGTGTTCACAAGTGCATGAGGGTGTATGTGCATTTTTTTTACAGAGGGTAGAAGTTGATGGCTGCTGTCTTCCTCTGTTGTTCTTTATACTCACGTTTTGAGACACAGTCTCAGCAATCATTTATGTATAGATAGGCTGCCTGGTCTCCAATGATTTACCTGTCTCCATCTCTAACCCCATGCCACCCTAGGGTTTCAGATGTGTATCACTATGTATGGCTTCTTAACATACACTCTTGATATCTGAACCCGAGTCTGCATGTTTTCATGGCAGCAGGCATTTTTACTAAGTTAATCATCTTTCTAACCTCACACTCAGATATCGCCACGACTGTAATTTTCATATTTCTACGAACCTTCTAATGCTACTATAGTTTATATTAAAGTCATTAAGGCAATTTCACTCAACCAAGGAATATAGACTAGTCTTATATTTGATCTATATATTGTAAAGGGTTCTTTAGAGGAAAATAACTTGTTGAATTAATGTATAGTATAAAGGAGCTTTATTAGATTGTCTTACATGATATAGGCTAGGTAGTATAACAATGGATATCTGCACACTGGAGAGGCTGAAACCTCAGTAACTACTCAGTTCACAATGTTGGAAGCCTTAGTAGTCCCAATCTGGCATTTAAGGCCTGAAGGATTCCTGGGGAACTGATGGTCTTGAGTCAAAGCTGAAAAAACTATGGCTGATGTCAGTGAAGGATGGCAGCTGCAGAGGCAGCAACTGAGTAGATGAACTTACCAGCAGCAAGAAGAAATTTCTATGAATAATTGAGACAAGAGAATATTTCACAAGTTTTTTTTAATAGACTAGGACCTCTTATGTGAGAATAGAGATTATGTTCCTTAACTATTAACTATTTTTTATCAGTGATCAGAATACTGTATATGATATATAGACTATATCATATATAGATATAATAAAACATATGAATGAATAAACTAGGGAAATTCAAAGCAAACTAATAACATACTATTAGTAAAACTATTTACTTTTATATAGTACGTAAAGTATCTGAACACAGACACAACTGAAAAAACAATGGAGACACTAACACATACGTGATTCTGACCACCTACGTGATTCTGACCACCTACATTAGTTACTTTTTTATTGCTCTAATAAAAATCTATGACCAAAAGAAACTTAAGGAAGAAAGGGTTTAATTTGGCTTAAGACTACAGAGGGATAGAGTCCATCACGGTCAGGAAGGTACAGCAACAGACAGGTATGGGGGCAGAAGCAGGAGCATTATCGCATTTTAATCACACAGAAAGCAGAGAGGAGAGAGAGAGAGAGAGAGAGAGAGAGAGAGAGAGAGAGAGAGAGAGAGAGAGAGACAGAGACAGAGACAGAGACAGAGACAGAGACAGACAGACAGACATAAGAGAGACAGACAGAGACAGAGAGTCAGAGAGAGACAGAGATCAGGAAGCAGGGTGAGGGGTGAGGCTGTAAACCCTCAAAGCCCACTTCCAATGGCATACTTTCTCCAGCAAGTCTCTACCTCCTAAAGGTTCTATAACCCCCTTCCATAGCACTACAAACTGGGTACCCAGTGTTCAAAGAGACCGGCCGATAGGAGACATTTCTCATTTAAACCACTACACCCCCTAACCTAGAATAGGCTCAGCCGACAAAAGAAGAGTCAACTCTACAGGAACAATACTGTTCAAACAAAGATTCAACTAGGGTAGATTACCAGGCGTAGCATATAGACACTCCTTGAAGACAACCTAGGAAGGCTGGAATCTTAAGTGAACAGAGCAGGGCAGGTGACACAGGGGACAGTGGAGGTCTAGATGAACTCATTTCCTGACACCAGATTCTGTCCTCCTGTCTCCTTGTGTTTATAATAATCACACCACTCACGTTCAGATCCCAAGTCTCTTCCCTTCAAAAGGATTCCTAAATCCATAGTATGACCTCATATAAACTAGGTAAGTTTATTCTTTACCATTCAGAGGCACACCCTGTTCTGGTCACAAAAAATCTCCTTAGAGGTTCTGGGACATGCCTAGCCCTGCCAAAGGGCCTATATGTTCTTTTTCTTTGGACTGAGAATGTTCCTCTTTCCAGTGACAGCTAATCACTTGCTTGCAGTTCATGTTTGGAATAGGAACCAACGTGCACTGGCTCCTTGAAAGTTCTCTATTTATTTTATTGCCCAAAGCCTAAAATGCTGCTCAATTTTTGATATAATGCCCTTCCCTGCAAAGAGAGAATAACATCCCACATTTAAAGACCTGGGCAAGCTAATCAATTTGCCTGTTGGAAAACAAATGGTGAGTGACATGGCCAGGTTTCAAATCAGAGCTGTTAGGTTGGAATTAGCATTTGATGAGAGAGCATATGGCTGACGCTCTGTTTTCTCAGTCAACTTCTTCTCCAGGAGAGTAACATGTACATACCAAGTTCTTACAGAGGTTGTAGTTAAAGGAGTGACTGGTGTTCATAGGAGGGGAGGAACACTTAGTGCTGACAAAAAGAATAAAATGGAAGACGTATCAGAAATGGTGTTGCTTGGAGCAGGACCTCAAGTTTTACGGTATAAAAAGAGGTAAGGTGGTTTCCCTGGCTCCAGTACCAATGTGATTAAGCAGTCAGTATGAGAGAGGTTTTTAGGGTAGCTTATGTCATATGTTAATGTGAGGAAAGGGGGTGACATCAAGTCAGGTATTCTGGCCATAGAATTTCCAGGCCATTCAGAGATCTTCTTCAACAAAGAGCAATTGTGTGTGGGTCGAGTGGGTTCTGAAGCGGAAAAAGAGATGATCCAATTTGTATTTTCAGGAAACTCCCTCAAATCATTGTGAAGGTCAGATTAGAGAAGATTCTGCTTGTGGGCAAAGACCCCAGAGAGGAATTCTTCTGAAATAGAGCAGTCAGTCATTGTGACAAACAGAAAACACAATATTGCTGAATTAGAATTGAGAAGATTTAGTGCCCTGGCAGTGATAGAGACAAACAAGTAATAACAAGGAAATAAGCCAAAGTTTTATTTATTTAAAGCCTAGAATTACCTGGAGATATCCATGGAGTTGAGATATAATTGAAACCCACATGTTATGAAACATTTCAAGATAGCCACATTCAGGGTGAAATATGAAGCCAACTGGAAAGGCAATAGGAACCTATCAGTGAGGCAAAAGATTCCACTGGAGACTGACCAAAGAGTTGGAGCATACAGCACGTACTTTTGTCAGCATCATTACTGGTCACCCATGTTGTGGGAAGAGTATGAAGTCTCCCTTCCAGCTTGAAAATTTAGTAGCTATGACTCTTAAATACATGTAACTTAAAAACCCTGATTTATCAAGATTACTACCATTGAAAAGGAACAATCTGCCCACCAGTTTGTTTCACATGCTTTTTTGTGTATTGTGGGATTTAAAATTTTTAGTTAAATGGAAACTTGAAAACAAAAACTAACCAACACAAAACCAAAACCAACCAAACAAAACCACAGTTTTTCAAAGCCACCTTTTTAGTGTTTAATGGTAAGTGGATCTGAAAGAGGAAGCTGCATCTTTTTAGTTCTCTGAGTGGAGAGTATGATAATGCTGGTGTCAGAGACTGTGGGATAACCTACCTTTTAGCCCAACTCAGAAATCTAATGCCGCTTCTAAGTTTTTCTTTGCTAACATTTACTGAGCACATGGCAGGGAGCCTGTCATAATTCTTGAGACCAAAATTAGCCCATTGAACATCAATCATCCTACAGATACGAAGCTTCTTTACATGCCAAGAGTAAGATAGACTTTGAACCTTCGTGTGTTTTCTTATCTTTTCTACAAGAAAATAGACAACTTACAGAGCTGACAATTATTCCATCTTACTGATCGGTATACCATATGAGCTTCAAATAACCACAGCATCCCTCAGACATAGACTTAAAATATTGTGAGTACTGCTGGATCCTGGAATACAGGGGCAGCAAAGTTATGTTGGACAAATTCTCCAGAATGTTTCTGAATTTACTGAACTTAAATGTTTACATTTAAAAGTAAGTTCACTTTTATGGCTGCAGTCAGGAAATTGTTGAGGTCATCTTCCTAGTTACCTTTCTATTGCTGTGATAAACACCATGACCAGAAGCAACTTGGGTAGGAAAGGGTTAATACCATTTAACAGTCCGTCATAGTCCAGTAGAAGGTGGGGACAAAATTCAAGGCAGGAACCTAGAAGCAGGAATTGAAGATGAGGCCACAGAAGAATGCTGCCTACTAGGTTGGTCCCCATGGCTTGCTCAGCCTACTTTCCTATGCTACCTAGGACCATGGGTGGTACTTCCCCCAGGAGACTCTGCTCTCCCACATTAATTATCCATCAAGTAAATGCACCCCCCGCTCTTAGTAACCTAAAGGCCTATCTGATGGGGGCATTTTTTTTGTTTGTTTAAATTCAGGTTCTCCCCAGATGATCCAGAACTATGTCAAATTCATTAAAACTAAACTAACCAGGATAGCCATCACAAGAGAACCTTCTAGAAAGGCAGAGTCCTCAGGAGTTGAATGGGGTACTGCAGAAATAGGAGAGTGGCAGCTAGATATTCAGTATTGCTAAGCTTGTCCCCACTCATGAGTAATGTCTTCATGACTCTAAGAGAATAATACTTATGTAATCTTATAGTTCACTAGCTACATCTCATAAAACAATCTCTTTATTATATACTTAATGCTTCATAGATTTTCCATGTTTTTCTTTGACAGTCTCGGGATTGATCTTTCCATCAATCCTGAGAGGCAAAAGGTCAGGAATTGTCTCCCTTTGATTAAAAAAAAAAGGAAACTGAGGTTTAGTTATTTCATGTCATTAAGCATTGGTAATACACGTAGATGAGAAGCACGATTCTAGATTCTGGACTTGTAATCATTCCTGCAGAAGACATTTTATTTTTATTTTTGAAGAGTCAAAGAAGCAATGCCTGAGCTCAACAACTTCCTAACAAACTCTGCTGGGGGCAAGCTTTTCCTCTAAGCATGTTAGTCAAGCATGTGGTGAGGAGGAAGTGGAGGAAGAGGACAGGCAGGCTCCTATTCTTTGCTCTGTGGATATGCCCTGAATTAACCTCATATAGAGTCTGGAATGATTTTTGTTCATGAAAAAAAAATCTGAAAAAGAGATCTTAAACACAAAATTTCAGAAAATCCTAAGGCAAAAAAACATTATTGTTTTTTGCTTTGCTAGTGCAGATGAAATCAATACATCTATTAACTCTGAAGGGTAAAAGAGACAGACTCCGAAAACAGAAACCAAGGCTGCTTGGAAAAAGGACAGGAAGGAAAGGCCAAAAAGAAATGAACAGGAGCTAATATTGAATCCAGGAGAAATCATAACTTTGGGGAGGGTAGGGGACATAACTGGAAGTTCCCACAGGAAATCAAATCCCTGCTCTCCTAGCTGGCATGAGACTTTTACCCTTGCTATATTTTATATTCCTTGAGGGCTCCCTTGGCCTAATGCCCTATGACCTTCCATCTAACAAAACAGAAGTGAAACAATTTCCTTTGGTATTGAGAAGGAAGCAATAATAGGTGGGGGGGTCTGGTGCAGGGTGTCCCCCAGCAGAAAGAAGTTCCACTCAACTTCTGTGCCCAGGAAGGTGATGTGAGGGCATGGGGCTCACAGTGGCTTCACTGTCCCTCACTCTTGAGAACACTAGCCTTTAGTTTCACGTCCTCTGCTCTCTGGAAATACAGCACTCATTCCAATAAGATAGGAGGTTATCGCAAACAAAAGTCCAAACTTTTCTTGTCTGAACTTCAAGGTATTTTCTGTTTCTAGAGAGAAACAATCCAGTTCTTTGCAGGCAAACATTTCTTGCAGGGACATCCAGCAAGAAGGAGGGGCAGGAAGTGTTAGAGGTGAAGCTCCAGGACCTTGATGCTTGTTGTGTAGGAGAAGGACACTAACATCTGTAGGCCTCCCCCAGGCGACAGATTAAAATAAAGCTTTGGGTACGAGCAGTCCCTAGGATACAGAACTCCTTCACTCACATCTTTGCAGTCTGTATCTCCTTGCCTTGGGGACAAATAGCTTGACAATCTTTAGTGATCTCTGATGACTTTATAAGCCAGTATTGTAATATCAACAAATATTGTCCTGAATCATTAATTGAAAAAATAATATCATATTGCATTCTAACAGGGTAAACATGAATAATGTAAATTATTTAAAACTCAACCAAAGTATTTCTAACAACACATCTATGTGACTGGAGACACTGCAGCTACACAGAAGCAAAATGGAATGTTTCTTTTATTTTCTTGTGCTGCTGTTCTAGAAATGTGGCTAGATATACAGAAATGCATTTATTAAAGGATCATATATGATATGTACTGTGATTACCATTGAAACAATCTTATGATAGTGTAGGTCAGAATGTGAACTCTGAGTAGTGACATTTATAACCATTTTGAGATTTTAATTATGGATGAATCTTTTATGAAATTTTAGATAAAGTAGAAAACTGGGACCAATATCAGGAAAACAACAGCAGACATGAAGAAAGGCAAGTTAGATAGATGAATGTGGCCAGAAGTTAGGGCAGGTGAGGCTAAATGTATGGGGAGAAGGCTGAGAAATTAGTGGGGGGGGGGTGTACCATGATAATGAGCTTTCAACTTGAAGCTAAGCAATTGATGTTTCTTCTAAACAAGAAGAAGTGAATGTCTTACAACACAGGATTGGCAACAAGTCTAGCAATAGTGTGTAGTGTTGATTGGAAAGAGAAATCAATAAGGCAGCCGTCAGAATACAGAGGAGCAAAGTTAAGGGGTCAATATTAAGTAGTGGAAATAGAAAATCGAAATGATTCTATACAAAGGACAATTGAAATCCTCAAAATTCCTTATAAACAAATATAAGCACATTTACTAGGACGTGATGATGTAAGTACATAGGATGAAGTTGTGAGCAGTGAAGATACATTCTAGGGAAGCGAAATGGGATGATAACTCACCATTAGATCACCCATTCCAAAGCCTCCTCAGGTTGTGTGCACATATGCAAGCCTGATGGGATATGTGTGGAAAATGACTAAATTAATTTCCCCTCAAATTTTTGACAACTCATCCACATCTCTGAGACTCGATATTCACAAACGTAAATCTAACCTTGACAAAATGGTGTCTGAAGTTTAAATTTCCTTTTTAGCTCTCTTGTATACAAAAAAGAATCTTTTCACATAAAATATTTTCCTTAAGGGTACAGAATTAGGGGATATTTAATAGGATAATTGCCACTAAAAACAGCAGTGTTCTGAGATATGTGCTTCTGATATTTGAATTGTCTCTTGTGTCTATAATTCAGAAGCAGAAAGGTTTACACACACTTCTAAGTGTTAGTGAAACAAGGCTCAGGTTCATTTTTATATTTCAAACTTTGATGCTCCATTTTATGATCAAGCATATTTTATAAAAAGCACTATCCTTAGAATCAATACTATGTTTACAACATTAATTGAATACATAATGAAAGCAACCATTAAATAAAGTAATAGATTAAGCAATTTATAAATAACCATCTTAAAGCTGTAGGTGAGTAATTGATTATGGCATAAATCACTCTTTCCCTTTTGAAAATACTCTGTGTCCTCTAAAATAATTACAGTTCTCACAAAGCCAGAAATAATAATAATACATACCTGTCAAGATATTTATTAATCATAAATCTCAACAAGTGTGTTAGAATGCAAATGACTAAATCATCCAGGTTCTATCAACCTTCTGATCTACGACCCTATCTCCTACTCCTGAGGAGTATCTGTTGCATGAGGAATTTTATAATAATTCAATTTAATACAAGTAAAATAAGTAGCTATATAGGGTGTGTTGTTTTGGAGTTAACTTTTCGACTTTTATACCCAAAATAAATAATCAGAACATAGGTGTGAAAACTACCTCTTCATAATGAAATCTCCACATCTTAGCTTCGACATTTTAAGATGAATACACTGAACTATGACAGTCATATAAGTAACTGATCATCATGTAAATGAATAATCAAAGATAAAAATGCTAGTTTTTTTTCAGTTTGAGAAAAATTCTTAAGTTGGGGAGGTAACTCAGTTGGCAGAGTGCTTTAAGAACCTAAATTCAGTCTTTAGACAGATACGTGGTTGGTATCAGCTCGTAATTCCAGGGCCTGGCAAGAACATAGGGTTTATTTCTGGGACTTATTGACCATTGTGCCTACCAGTGAGTTCTAAGTGAGTGAGAAACCCTCTCTCTTTCTCTCAAAAATAAAAAAAAGAAGGAAGAGAAGAAAAAAAGGGGGCTAGGATCTGAAGCATGACACCACAGGTGTCTGTCTGGCTTCCACATACATGTGCACACATATCTTTGCATACCCCTCACACATATGCACACTCAGAAATGTGCAAATACAATTCTCACTAATATGTCTTAATTCTATGTCTTTCTTACAGATGTTGCTTATATTTATTGTGATTTTTTACAATTAAAAAAATCTATTTCATATAATCGGCACATATAGCCTCTAACCATAATTCAGAATGAAGGTGCACATCCATTCTTACTGTATACATGACATTCAATGTCTCCATATATCCCATGACTGAGTAAATATTTGTCTTTCTATCCAGGTGCTTAGAATAAAACATGTTAGTTTTAAAAGGACAGTATTCAAACCTCTTTAATATCTGCCTTACTGAGTTTAAGCATTGGGTTTCTAAAGACAGGTAGTGATGGAAACATAATTTTATTCAAGTACTTCATTCTGTTATCCAGTTACTTTATCTTGTGCTTGCTTCCCATTTGTATCTCAAAGCCTTCATTGTCCAGGGATGGGGTGTGCAGATGTCAGGAGCGGGTGGCACATTTTACCATCTAAGTGCCAATGACCTGAATCACAAAGACCAGCATGCCCCACTTTCCTCCATATAACATAAAACACTTATCTTTTCAGGTAAGGAGAGAATAATAGTCTATGACAATGGGCACATAGTCTATATCGTTTTCCTAATAACCATTTTCAGGTTAAATCTGAGGGGAAGATAAAATTTGGGCATCAGAAGGTTTAGAAACCCATGTCCCATTTTATTGTGTTTGGTTTGTTTTTACTTTAAAAAAACAAAACAAAACAACAACAACAACAAAAAACACGGCCTCTCTATGTAGTCCTGACTGTCCTGGGGCTAGCTACATAGTTCAAGATGGCTGCAAACTCTCAGAGATCCACCTGCCTCTGCTTCTTGAGTGCTGGGATTAAAGGCATGCACCACCAAGACACCCAACACCAAGTCTTACTTTCTAAATGGAGACTAAGGAAGTGTTTTTGGAAATCCTCTGTTTTCCCATTCTATTACTACTGAATGGAATGAGAGTCACAGGTACTAAGAACAGAGGGTCAAAGACAATCATACTGCATGCCCCATAGTGCAGAAGTGGTATAGGAAAAAAAAGTCATGCTCTTAGATGCCACTGTCCAAGTAGGG
Source organism: Peromyscus eremicus (assembly GCF_949786415.1). NCBI lineage: Eukaryota > Metazoa > Chordata > Mammalia > Rodentia > Cricetidae > Peromyscus > Peromyscus eremicus. The sequence continues at coordinate 23,766,038 of NC_081428.1, read as the reverse complement.
ATGCAACAGGGACATGGCTCACAATTAGTTTCTTGTCGTCTAGAATGAGTATGTTCCCAAATACTCAATAGTATGAGTTAAATACAACACAGAGGTCAGTATTTGACCCATTAAAGAGAAAGAATTCAGAATGAAAGGTAGTCATCCCTCTGCTACTTATGGACAAGTTACAGTGAATAAATATTTAACAATCCTTCTCAAAGCTGATAGTTTAACATCAAACCAGAAAAGATCATAAGAAAGATCAATTCTCAAGATGGCTCAGATAGATAAAGGTATCATGAGTTAGATCCCTGAAACCCATGTGGAGGAAAGAGAGGACCAGCTCCATACAGTCAGCTGTGGCTTGCTTGCCGCCACACATGCACAAATGAATGAATAAAGCACGAACATTTTTAAAAGAAAGACTAATATTTGTAGCCAAGATGATTTAGATATTTTGGAAAATTTCTAAGTTTCTTTAATCATGCATTCAGTAAAGTATCAGACTAAATGGAGTATCAAATTAAGTACTGAATCCCTACAGAGAATGAAAGAGTCTGATAAGTTTGTACTCTTAATGTTAGCGTGAGTTTTGTATCATGATAAAATTAATGCTGACATTAAAAAAACAGCATAGCCATATTTCACAAAAACATTTTATCTTTCCATGCACCAGTCTTGCCTGTGTTGGAAGCCACAAACATCATATCATTATATAATTAATCCTACATAGGTTACTGTTTTAAACTGGTGGTGAATCTGCCTCATTCTGCTTGATATGCCGTGTGGATTTGGAGGTAATAAATAAGTCAGGTCACATGTACAAAATGCGTTGTTTGTGGAGAGACTAGATAGAGGAACCAGCTTTCCTAGTTTCTCTGAATCGCTGGAAAACAGGAGGTGTGCCTGAAGGCTTGTCTCCAGATGGTTCCAGACCCTGTGACATTGATGATCAACACCCCCCATCACACTTAGTCATTTACTTAGTTGGCTATGATTTACTATGATATAAATGTAGGTAATCTTCTCCAAGATTCATGCCAAAACTGAATCCCTTCCGGGGATATGAAGAGAAAGGACAAGGTGGCCCCTCCAAGAGGAGTTCAGAGCTTACCTTCATGAAAGGACAGGTCTATCCATGTTATTAGCAGATTTCTGCGATATTGGATTTTGTTGTAAGAAGGTCTACTCTTCAGCCATCTCCCAGCACTCGCTGTCTTTGATGCACGGCCCTGTGTTTTCTTGAGACCCTATCAGCAAGAAGACCATCATCACAAGTAATCCTTTGACCTCCAGGCCATAGCCATGAACCAAACTCAACCTTTTTTCTTCATAACTTGCACAGTATTTGGTATTATGTTATCAGCAATAGCAACAGCAACAAAAATAGACTAGGAAGCCTGGTGGTCATTCCCTGGAAAACTTTCTCTTTAATGGATTTATAAAGTAAGCTGAGGAATTACTACCCCATTTGATTTACCAGAATAAAGTTAGAGTATTGAATCAGGCATCAATTCACTGAACCCATTTTCTGATGTCATACTGGATAATGCCTTACTCTACACCTTTTTTAGTTTCTGTATGCTCTGTGTTAGAAGAGTCTATTATTTGTGTAAGAATAATCCAGTGAAATAGAAAAATAAAGGGTTTTCTGTCGTGCAGAACATTTGAACAATATGCTAGGATTTTTCATCTCATCTAACACTGACAGAAAGTCAAAGGTACACATGTTTAACTTTGGCTAATATATATGATTACTTCATTACTAAGGGGGCTAATAAAGGAAAATCTACTCATATAAATCATGCTCCAGGGATCTAGATAGAAAGCAGTTATGACCTAATGAGGGTGTGGTGTTTGTTCTATGTCTGAAAAATCCCTCCACAACAGAAAGTCTGGGCAAAAACAAGACACAACAGTGAATAAGGAAAAATACAATAACAAAAAGCAAGACTCAGCAAATAATAAAAGCCATTGTTCATTGATTGATGAACAATAGAAACACCACCGTCGTGATTGCTCATGGAACAGTGCTGTGGTCTCACGGCCTCACTGGATGATGCAGAGGCACCTATTTGAATTACAATCTCTCAACCTTCCCTTAGTCCTCTGTCCCTGTCAGAAGTTTCAGGAATTACTGAGTTCCTAGCAACTTATTTCAGGACACCGAGCAAACACTGTTAATTCCCCCACACAGATTGAGAACAAGTCATAACACCTTTCCAGAACATAACGTGCCTATATAAATAACCAAATGTAGCTTCTGTTCCTTAAAATAAATAACTTCATCAGGTGCATATTTATTACACAGACACAGAAAGCAAAAACAAGTTAAGTTATAATAAGCCTCATTATTTATTATGCCCCAAGGAAATCTTGATTGAGTGGCCTTGATTATTTCCTCTTCACGGGAATAGCCCTAAACCTCTGAGACAACCCCTACATATTGTAAAGGGATTGTTTTCATCTCGATTATTTTTTTCCAGGAGAAAACTCTCTCTTCCTTTTGAGATCATTTTTAAAAAGCTTCTTTTCCCCACCTCTAATAAAGCACAGAAGCCCTTTGTTCATTTTCCTCTCACGAATTCAGAAAGGACCTCAGGAGAGTCTTTTATAGGAAATTGGGTGCACAATCATAGAAACAATTCTGTCAGAACACAAATGCTGACGAGAATCATTCTGGTGGAGATCTTTTGAAAAAAAAAAACTTTCCATTTGGCATGTTTGAGGGCGATTAGGGATGATTGCTTCGCTATCTATGAATTCAGACCTTAAACTGTCTTGCAGTTCAACCAAGATTCCATGTGTTTTCTGATTTTTTTTCTTTTTTGCATTGGTATTGGGGGAAGGGACATCAGTCCATGAGGAAGAGATGGCCAAGTGACCATGTTGTACAAGTATGTTTACTTTCCGTGATTTTTCCCCCAGTGGGAGTTCTTTCTGAGCAAATTAAGGGGAGCTACTCCCAGTTGTCCTGCAAGCACCTCAGTGTAGATACTTGGGGTACAGACTGTCTGTCAAAGCTTCACAAAGGACAAGGAACATGTTGCTCTTGTTTTAATTGAAAAATTAAATTCAGATGGAATGGTCCTATTCTAATACAATGACAGATCTTGGGATAAAATAAGTTCATTTAATTTGGGATAGTTCAGATTTCTGTGTTCCTTTTTGACCACAAATAATTGAAGTCAGGCTAACATTCCCTTCATTGACCACATGTGTCCCCTACTATGGTGAGAAATGAATTTCTATTTTGTATTCAATATTAGTCAGAAGTATACACCATTCTGGTCTACAAAGTTGAATTTCCCTCACCACCCACATATTCGAAACCACAGAGTAAGCTAAAACTTCTATCCAGGATGAAAGGGTTTCTCAGTAATTTGTTAAGGCTTTTCTTAGATTTTTTTTTAAATGAAAGAAAAGCATACTGAAGCAAAGGAGGAATTACACTGTTTCAGGGACAGAAGGACAAATAAAAATGCTTGAAGACATTTGAGGCTACGTATGGTTATTGTTCTAAACTTGGCAGAACAGCCTGTGGGTGTTAAGGGGAGCAAGAGAATTCATTACGTCTGACACAGGAAGTGGGTAATTCAGCTTCTCAATGTTGTGAGTGTGTGTGTGTGTGTGTGTGTGTGTGTGTGTACGTGTACATGTACGATTTCATGCACATGAAAAATGTAATCCCTTTAGTAATAGGAAAAGGTGACCCATTTGTTCATGGTATAACACACTCAATGGAAATGACCCAGGTTATCTACCATGTTCTTATTGTCTGCTATGATGTTTCATTAAAAGTGATGATCTACTATATGCTGGATATTTAATATAAACTAAGAATGCATTGGATATCAATTTATGGAAACTTTAAACGGTAACTCTCAGTGTTGGAAATTGTATTGATATTTATATTTTTTCTGGATCCGTGGTCTTATTTGATGTGTATGTTTTCCTTGCTTCTGATTTCCAAATTTAATCTTTTATAAAGTTGGTAAACTTTGCATAGATGGTCTTTCTTTGTATGGAACTATGATTTTGATGCCAATGCAGTCAACCATTCCAGGAAAGCAGTTTTGCTGGCATCCAAACCATGATACCGGGGCATATTTGTGCTAGCAGCCAGAAACTGAGCCTAGGAAGGCAATAACACAGGATCATTTCCTTCCTTTGGAATGCATACATTTGGATACTTCCCCAAACTCCTAGGCCTTATCTGTTGTACATTTCCAGCAAATTACAAGTTAAAGACATTGTATTTGAATGTGTTTAAAGAATCTAAAGAAAATGTGACCAAATCCTGGGGTTTGAATTCCTGTGACTTGCTGATAGTGTCTGAAGTTGGGTTTTGATGGTTTTCTAGATTCCAGGTGCACTGGTTATTGACTGAGAGCCTTGTTTCTTTATTAAGATAAGACAGAGGAGTGGTGCACTTACCTTTACAGGTTCTCTTGTAACAGTTATTTGCTAACTTGGGAACTATAGTACACCAATCAGTACACATGTCAGTAATGAAGAAGAACAAACAAACGATTGTAAATGAGAATGTTCTCACTGAAATCAAAAGAGAATCAGAAAATTTGGAAATTGAATAGACAGGTATCTTCAAGGATAAGTTGATCCTTAGCTACTGCTGGGGTGACAGATGTGTGTGGCATACTTAAATTCTATAAGACATGTTTATGTGGCTCTCCTAAGTCATCTTCAGAATTACTTATGTCCATCACTGCATATAGCAAGCTCTTCACCCCTGACTCTTTTCTACTCCTCCATTTCCCATTTTGTTCTGTTAATGTTGCTATACTATCTATTACTACATGATAAATGAGCCCCATAGTCAGTAGCTGAAAATAAAAAACACCCACTCACCTCACAGTTTTTGAGTCCGAAGTTGGAAGAAGTGTAGCTTGGCTCTGGGTCAGAGATTTTCATGAGGTTGTGGTCCAGATGTTGCTCTGGCCTATCATCAGGTCAGATAAGGCCTAATTGTATCCTTGGATCCAGGGTCTAGGTGGCTCATTTCATTTTCCTGGAAAATCAGTGTAAGACACTTGGGAAGGCCTTAGTCCCTCCTTACATACAACTGACCAATGGATGCACTCTATTCTTTTGAGACTATGCCAAATTTCCCTTATGTGGGAAAAAAGAAAGATCCAAAGAGGTACAGAAGATACATGTCATGTTCTTCAGGTCCTCCCATTCAAAACCACATGGGCTCTCTGAGATAGTCTGTTAATTGGAAAGAAGTTTCCAAATCTGGTTTACATCCATATAAGGGGTGACTGGAGTCTACTTTTGGAAGAGAGATGTGTTAAAATTTGTAGCCCATTTTAAAGTTAAGATAGATAACATTCTGCTGGTCTTGCTTGTTTTCACCCAGGGAGTTTCTGTAGATTTCTGTTTCTTCTAGTTTTTTTCTTTTCTACTTCAGATCCCCAAAATATGTCATTTCTTGAGTGAGCTCTCATATTCTATATTACCAGTGTAGAACATCTTCATAATATAATCTTGCTGAAATCTAACAATGTCACCTTCTGTCTAAAAATTCATAATTTATTCTTTATAACAAAAATGTAGGCCAAAGCAAATTAACCTAATATGGATAGCCTTTTCTGTCTCAAACCTATTAGGAAATTGGAACCTTTTCTTTCTCTTCTTTAAATTATACTGAAAATTTTTAATTCCTTGAATATATAGTATCTCAGATATTATTAACCTCTGTAAGACAGGGGTCAGAATACTTTTCTATGGAAGCACATGTAGGTAATACCTTTGACTTTAGTTCTTATAGCTCTGCCATGACTGTTATAATCTGATGTGTGGACAGAAGAGGATTTAATCATCCTGATGAATAAAAAGGATCTTAACAGATAAGCCACATGTCACAGAGATATGGTTCTTATATAGTATATAATACCAAACCTGATATAAGAAAACAACAAATGCTTTATATAAAAGATGGTGGGGAAAAAGTTATAGGAAGCATTGGGTTACTGTCTTAGTCAGGATTTCTATTGCTGTGAGGAGACATTATGACCCTGGTAACTCTTGTAAAGGAAATTATTTAATTGGGATGGCTCATAGTTTCAGAGGTTGAGTCCATTATCATCATGGCAGGACATGACAGCATGCAGGCAGATATGGTACTGGAGAAGGAGCTGAGAGTGGAGAAGGAGCTATATCTTTATCCCACAGGCAAAAGGAAGTGAACTGTCTCACTGGGAGACATGGGAGACCTCAAAACCCACCCAAACAGTGACATACTTCCTCGAACAAGGCCACACCTACTTCGAATAAGGCAATACCTCCTAATAGTGCCATTCCCTTTGGGGCCTATTTTCTTTCAAACCACCACAGTTACCTTGATAGCATTGACTGAATACTTTTTTTTAGTCACATTTATTGTGTCCAAATAGCTGACACAATAACTTAAGGGAAGAGAGATTAATTTTGACTCATAGTTTTAGGAGGTTCTGTTGATGATCTGTGGCCGCCACTGTTCATGAGGTATAGATAGTCATGGCGAAGGTGTGGAGGAGCTCACCTCCTGATGGACAGGAAGCAGATTGAAAATGTGTGAACTACAGGATCTCATTCTTCAGCTTTGTCTGAGCTCCCAGCCTATTGGATGATGATTCTACATTCAAGTCCCTCAACCCCTAATAGATTCTGTATGTCTGTCACAAACACAAAGTGGTATTTTAGTAATCTCCTGGGTGTTTTTTTTTTTCAGGTAATCAAGATAACAGTCAAGATTAAACATCTTAGATATGATATACTAAGTGATCATATGGCTTAAAGCAAGCTTTCCCCGTGTCTTTTGCTATTAAAATGAGATAACAGGAATCCCTTCATATAGTTTTGTTTCTGTTTTTGCAGTTCTAGATGTTGAACCAGGAAGCCCTATATGCCAGACAGATCTCCAGCACTGGATTGTATTTCTAGTCCCATCTCATACTTTAACATATGGGGTGCTAAGTTCTGAGCCATGTGTATGAGCCAGTCCTGTACTGTCACATCACTGACTAGCTCCAAACTCGGAACTTTAGAACAATGACAATTATACTTCCTTTACTAATGCATACTTTGGCTCAGTGAGAACTACTTTGCTTTTTTCTCCCCAGTAAATATCAGCTAAGATAAGAGCAGGTCTAAGGCTGGAATTGGTAATGAGAAAGCTCACTCATTTGGGTGGTTTGTGTCACTCAGTGATGAACTGCTTACATAGCATGTATGAAATCCTAGGTTTGATCCCAGGCATTGTAAAAAATCAAAGGGGAATTCATTTACTTAGCTGATGGCTTATGTTTGCATTTAGCTGGAATGTTCACATATCTGAGTCTGGGCCCATACACTCATTCATGATCTCTTTACAAGGCTATTTGTCTCATAGCATGCCTATTGGATTCTGAAGTTTAGTATTCTAAGACAGTGGCAGTTACCTACAAAGAGCTCAGCCACAATTTGCTTAAATTCTAAAATAGGATGCATCATGTCACTCTTGTAAATCACAAAGAGACAGTCATGTTTAGTAGAACAGGTGATATTTCTGCCCCCTCAAAAAGGAACAGGGCCAAGGCAGTTAATTGTCAGGCTCCATAAATTATATCAGTGACAGCAATGCAGAAGAAAGTAAAATAAATTTTTGTCAGAGATTCCAGTTTGCTTGCTCCAGTAGTTGCCCCTTCCCCATTCTGTTAGGTAATCCCAGGTTTTAGTGTGCATAGCTGAATACTCAATTTAGAACTCTCCTTTATAGTTTCGTCAGTGCCATGATTAAGTGGTAGCTAAGAAGAGAAGAGGTGTTTTTTATTGTCAACTACTGATTGTGGGGCCAATCTTACCTAGACAATTCCTCATTTGAGGCTCTCCTGTGTCAAGCTGACAGTAAATTCTAGCTCCTTAGGCAACCTGATGGTTCCTTCCTTTGTAAATCATATAAGAAAATACACACATAATTTGAAATGAATTAGTTACTCTTTTGTGATTGGGGTTTCAATATTGACTCATTGCTGACTCATTCCAATAATATTTTGTTCTTTGAATTAATTCTAGGGTGGTTGTAAATAATAGGAGTCACGTTATCATTAGAAGAAATGATAACAGTGTTAACAAATTTATATAATTTTTTTTTCTGTACATTTTTTATTTCTTATCCATCTGCAGGTAAGGCCAAACTCTGAATACAGGATCAAGGACCTAAAGAATGGTAGTTAATCTTAAAGATGCCTCAGTGGACCTTGTATTCATGACCACAGTGAACTATATATTCCAATCACCATACTAGGGATAGGGAGAACCACTGTAATAATATTCAGGTCTCTATCCCATGAAAGTCATTCTTAGACAACATTGGGAATCCCTATCAGCAGCAAGAGAAGGTGGAGGTATACACAAAAGATATCTAGTATTTGAAAATGTGTGAGTGTATGAGGCAGAGGCTTGGAAGGGATAGATGGGTAGATAGGCAGGTAGGTTAATACATAGATATAGATAGATCAATAGAGGATAGATAGATTATAGATAGATAAATGATTGATAGATGATAGATAATAGATAGATCAGCCTACCACTTCTGCTTACCAAGTAAATGGTTCCAAATATTTTCAATGCCAATTTTATCCTAGTTTTCTCAATTACATGAAACTAATTTCCCTCTTATTTTGTTCAAACTATTTCCACTGAGTTTGCAACTATACATACAACTATACATCCTGGCTATGGTTTTTTGTGAATTAGATTAAGCTATAGGTAAATGTTGTATGTATCCTTTTATTTAAAAAATGTAAAAAGAATATGATTCTATTGTGTGCACATATAAGGGTAGAACATACAAGCAGTATAAACCCACATAGTAAAAACAATTCATTTTCAAATTTTGAATTTTACCATATTTTCTGATATGTATTACTTAACTAGCTGAAACCCCAACATATAAATCATGCATGTTATCCCTAACAAATTAATGTCTAAATATTTGATTTATGCTGTTAATATAAACCAGCAAGTGTATCAAAAGAGAGTTTAATTAGATACCATGAAATCTTAAGGTGTCGGTTGTATTTTCTTACAAACTTCATGCCACAAATATCCTGTTTGGCTTTAAAGATCAAAGTCATTCTTATTTTTTCACTCAAATCCTTTAGTTTCCCTACAAAATGTAGTTTTTAAATTGACAAATGGTTTTCATTTAGAAACTTTAAATATTTTTTCAAAATTGTTTCATATAAATCAAAGTAGTAATTTTCCATACTGAATTGCATGTTAAAGATTGGTATCACCCTTATAAATCAGTATTATTATTAGATAAATATAAAGCAAATATTAGCTTTGGAAATTTTGTACCTGAATTACATAAATAGAAACCTGGTGTCAAAAGGTTTGTAAATATGTTTTTATGTACCTAGACATTTTCCTTGGGGAAAGAACTTGTGTGTGCTTCTGATACTAATCCTTTAGAGACTACTATGTGCTTGTATTCAAAAGTGCTATGTATATACAGATGTCTAATTGTAAAATTATATTTATTTAATGCATTGAACTATAGCTCTGTGAAGCAAGTAAAATATTTATTGTTCCTAAAATAGGTGAATCATGACCTTAACATATAATAAAGCTAGATAGGTGACTGATAATTGTTATTACTAAAATGAGTCTGTCTAGTCTAGACTGTTAACTAGGTCAACATACACTGGTTAAACTAGCCATGAAAAAAATCCAAAATAGCCATTGGGATGGTTGTTAAGTTGTAGATGAATTTCCAAACAGTCTTATTAAATAAGAAACACAGAGCCAAATACAGAGGTGCAAGCTGTAAAGATCAAAGCAATAGCCGCCAACTAACCTTAACTCACCACGTCACAGTAGCTTCCCAAGAGAACTTCTTCCTGTCTAACCTGTGCCTTTATTGCCTTGCTGTTCTGCCTTCTCATTGGCTCTTAACCATATACCTTACTTCCTTCTCACTGCCTGACTATACAGACCTCCAGGTCTCTATGGTTGGTACTGGGATTAAAGGCGTGTGTCACCACACTTGGCTGTGTCCTTGAACACACAGAGACTCTGCCTGCCATGTGATTGGATTAAGGGCGTGTGCTACCACTGACTGACTTCTGTTTATAGCTGACTATGACCTCTGATTTCCAGACAAACTTTATTTATTAACGTACAAATAAAATATCACATTTCAGCACAAATAAAATATCACCACATCAAGTAAGCTTTATTTTATGTTGTCCCATGGTGAGACTTGACTAAGAAATTCTAAGCTCACCTTTGTTGATTTCTTCTTCTTACCTCTTCACTTTCTTTTTTTAATTCTTCTTTTTGATAATCTGTTACATAGATATGATATGTGTGTGTATGTATGTATGTATGTATGTACGTACATATGTATACACACTTTTCTGCTCTGTGACATCCAGTGGACTGACTTCTAAGTAGCTAAATGTCAGAAAAAAGCTTCTGTAGTTGCTAAAACTGTTCACAGTGAAGAGCTTTGTGCATGAGTTTGGCTGCTCCCAGAGCTGACCAGTATTTTCCCATTTCTTTCCTGCCACATCCCCAATCTTAGGATTTGTTTTTTGCTCTGCTGCAAAATTGACCTTCTTTTCTGTTCCCCATGAGATCAAGCGCTTGAAGCTGAAATAGTAATTCTTTCTTACCACAAGAAAACCCAAAAAACTCAAGTGGTAAACTATAACACCATACAAAGTGCTGTTTAGAAAAAAAATCCAGGAATGGATTCTGTGCTTAAATTACTATGAAAAAGCAAATGGTTTCTGCTTGATTGAGGTTTTAAATGCATGGAAGTGTCTGCAAGCCAGGGTTTCTGGTTTGAAATGCAAAACAGCAGTCGTGGCAACATGTGTTTGTTATAAATATAAGTAGGAAAGCGCGCACTTGCGGGAGGTCTTAATTGTTTTTCTTCACTGTGAGCATTAACAGTTTAATAAGAGACCTGCCTGAACAGGTGGGCGTAGAGTGTACTGAATTTGAAAGGAATTCGGTTCCTGTGCTAAATTCAAGCATCATTAAAAAAGGAAGTTTACTATCCTTCAATAGGAAGTCAAACCCTATCTTATGATTAAAAAAAAAAAATCACTGCTTGGCATGTGTTGTATTTATGAGCATCTGAAGCTTCTGGAAGAAATGAAGCAGAGAACACTTGGGGCTCCTATAAGGCAGCGTGTACAGTCTCTCTGCCTTTAGGAAATTGAAAATGATAGCACTGATGTAGAAGTTTAATATAGTCCATATTGTCCTTTCTGCTAGTACATATTGAAAAAACATATACACATTGTTTCATGTACATTTAAAAAATGACTTAGATATTTTGGAGACACTTCTTTCCGTGTAAATAAAAAGCTATGAGAGACAATGAAATTCTCATGTCAAAGTGAAAATTTCAGAGCCATTTCAGACAAGCTTTCCAAAGCCTCAGAAGTGGTCATGGTTTGGTGAAAAAGAGTACCAGTTTACTAGATGGAACTTTGGTGAATAAGTTAGACAGGGAAGAAATAAAGACTTTTGAAAAGAATGAAGCATATCAAGAAACAAAATATCAACCTTGAAGTAATTAGAGACAGAAGCAAAGGCTGGATAATAGAGCAAATTGATTTCATATCACCAAAGTTGTTCAATGGTCAAGTGTTTTAGGAAAGTACAATTTTGTGTCTTTATTACAGATTCCCAGTGTACAAGATCATAGATTCTGGCACCTCCAAGAAATTTAACTTTATTTCATTCAAGCTCTCTGTTGAAATATGCTCAAATATACTCAAACAAAAACCTTGAAAATAGAAGATGAGCCACTAAAAAGGGGAAGTTGCAGGCTGGAGACATGGCTCAATGATTAAGAGGGCTTGCTGATCTTTCTGAGGAATTGAGTTCCATTATCAGCACTCACATCAGGTTTATCTCAACTACCTTCAAGAATCCAGTGTTCTCCTCCACATGCACTTTCATCCATGTGTGTGCAGGTACTCTCTCTCTCTCTCTCTCTCTCTCTCTCTCTCTCTCTCTCTCTCTCTCTCTCACACACACACACACACACACACACACACACACACACAGACATGCAAAGACATTAGTCAGAGTATTGAGTTGGAAATAGAAAGTTAGGCAGCACAGTTGGACAACACAGAGATTTATCTTTCAGTACCACAGAACCCCCTTCTAGTCCTCAGAATTGTCAGCGGTTGCAGTTGGAGGTGTCCACATCTTTTCCTCTCAACTCTAGCTCAGTTTACACAATCTACGCTTTACCTTATTTTGTACACTAAAACAATATTAGGAGAGATTCCTCATGTTCATTATAGTCGTATTTTAATCTCGTCCATACACTAATGACTTCTTCACTCCACACCCAACTGTGACTGCTGCTACTTTGCCATCCAATGTGACATGACTCTTTAAATGGCAATTTGACTCTTATTGACTCACTTCATGTATAATTTATTTCCACATCCTTCACATCCATCTTCCATCCCTAGAACTCCAATGAAGCATCTAGGTCAATGATGTCCTTCATACATTGCCTCCATCAAATTTTTTCCATGGGATTTGATATATTTGTTCACTCTCTATAATTTACGTTCATGTCATCCATCAGGTCTTCCACTTTTTAGTCATCTTGCTTTCTTTTCTAATGATTCTTTATTTTACAGCCCATCTTTAAGTGCTGAAATGAGGTGTGCCTTTTCTACGAACTCTTCTATGAATTCATTCTCACCACTTTAAGTCTGCTCGCTGATTGTTGATTACTGACAAATCTCTGTGTCCCCCTTACCTCTCCATGGAGCTCTGCTCGTCCTGTTACTTGACATTTACAATAAGTATGTATTTGACATTTCAAATTCAGAATGTTCACCAAGAATATCCTCATTTTACTTTATTTCTGTATCAACAAATGATGATGGAATCCGCATAGCAGCCTGAGCCAATATCCTGAGTCATTTCAAGTTCTTTCCCCTTTCAAAACACTTATGATTTTCTTCTGTTAATGAAGTAATTATTAAAACTATCTACCTCTCTTTAATACCCATTCAGAAAAAAAATACTTTTAATGCTTTGAGCTAAATCTCATTATTCTTGGGGATCATCCCTCTCTTATCCCTTGGTTCTAGCTGAATATTACTAAGAGAAGTTGTTCCCTTTGATTCTTCAATTTACTGAATTTTTCAAATAATAGCCAACATATTCAGATCTGATCACATATATACCAAATCATGTAACATATGGCTTGAGTCCTATTACATTCTTGACAGCAGGCTAGCCACTCTCTTTGCTATTTTTCAAGCTCACATTCTGGATCTTAGTATCTAGCTGAGCTTCGTGTACATACAAAATGTAATGACAGGGTTCACCACAGTTTGCCTCTGAAGAGTTTGTCATTTCCATCTTCTACATGTTATGTTTGGTTTTAATGAGCTTCTTTTCCCTCTTGAACCTGTAGCATGCTCCTTCTATTCCTCTTCATTGTGATATTTTACCCTTATTTCATTCCCTGTTATATACCTAAAATAGTTTCTCTAGGGTGAATTATAATAGGTCCACCCTCCTTCTGATTCAGCCCCAATGTACTAGGATGACAGGTGTACACATCTACCACGGCCTGAAAAGTTCTTACACAAATGTGACGTATAAATTCCAATGTTATGAGAATTATGAGCCTTGAAAAAAAATCAATGGTCTTTGACAAGAAGGTTTATTTTCTTAAAGCAAAGTAGAATTAAATAGAGATATATGATATTATCCAGAGGAAAAAAGCTTTTAAACATCAAACTAAGTTTATCAAATAAGAACTGTAGTTCGGTAATTTGGGTTTTACTTCTAAAAATAGTAGTTGAAAAAACAAAACAGGCAGAAAAGAGAGGATGCTACATTCTGTTGGTAGTGTGGCCAAGTCCTGTGGGTCTGAAAAGGATTATGTACTTCAGGAAAATTTCAAGTGTGTACTTCACTGTTTCAGAAATGTCTGGATCTCTGTGAGTTCAAGGCCACACTGGAAACAGAGCTAGGTGTGGTGGCACATGCCTTAAATTTCAACACTAGTTAACTATGGAGGTCTGGAGGTCTGGAGGTCTGGAGGTCTGTACAGACAGACCAGAAGTGATAGAGCTTGTCAGGAAAAGGAAGTGATGTATCTGGACAGAGAGAGCAAATCAGATGGCAGAACAGCAAGGCATATAGACATGGGTAGACAGGAAGTCGCTTGCATTTGGAAGCTGCCAATTTGGTGAGGTAAGATTAGCTCTGGCTTTCCCTATTTCCTTGATCTCTCTCAGGCTTTCACCCTTATATCTGGCTCTGTGTTTTCTATTTAATAAGACCATTTAGAAATTCATCTAAACACAGAAATACCATAAACTCCAAAGAGAAATTATTTGTACTTAGAACAGGAAGTGATAAGCTTCCCCCAGAAATCTGGAATGTCTTTAAATCCATTGATTTGTAAGCACTTTCAGAACATAAATGATTGCTGATGGAGATGTGATTGGATATCCCTGTGCTCTTCAAAAGACTTTTTGATGAAATATTTAACTGATCTCATTATTGATCACTGGCCTTGGAACAAATTCTGTTTCATAAATATGAAGTTGTATAAATTATGACATACCAACATGATTATAAGTCAACTCTTTCAATCTATCTTTAGGTTCTATATTGGTCAAATTGGATTTAACACTGTTTCTGAAATATATTTATCCCTCCAAACTCAAATTTTGCTAGCAGTCAACAAAGATATTAAAAGGTACTTTTCTCTTTAGTTTCCCCCCATATTATTTCTATTAGGTTATTAATTAAGTGGGCATCATATTCACTATTTATTCATTATTTTTTATTTCCTAGTGAGTTTGAATCTCAACAACAAAACCTGGATTTTTATTCTTTATGAAAGAATGGTTTATTTGGGCTTATAGTTATAGAAGGATAAGAATCTGTCACCACCATGGTAGGCATGGTGCTAGAGCAGAAAGCTGAGAAAAAAAGCACACCATTTTTTCTAGAAATTTTTTTGTTTTACATACCAACCACAGATCCCCCTCTCTTCCTTACTCCTGCTCCTCCCCTGCCTTCCCCCTCCCCAGACCCATCCTCTCCTCCAAAAGGGTAAGGGAGAGCACACATCTTAAAGCAGACGCAAGGAGCAGACAGATAACAGGGAATGGTGGAAGTCTCTCAATGAGAAATGGTGTGAACTGTCAAAGTCCACTTCTAGTGACTTGCTCCTTCTGACAAGATCAGACTCACTATACCACCCCCCAAAAACACTACCAACTGCAGATAAAACAAAATCTTTCACACCAAGATTGGACAAGGCCACCCAATAGAAAGGAAAGAGCATAAGAGCAGGCGTAAGAATCAGAGACTCACTTATTCACACACTCAGCAGTCCCATAAAACTACTAGACTGAAATCTCTAATATAGACAGACACAGGAACTGGTGTAGACCTATGTATGCCCTGTGCTTGCTGCTTCTGTCTCTGTGAGTTCATATGAACCTTGCTTAGTTTATTGAGAGGGCCTTGTTCTGGTGTCCTCCATCTCTCTGGGTCTTACACTCTTTCTGCCTCATCTCTTACATGGGGTTCCCTGAATTCTGAGGGGAGGGATTTGATGGAAACGTCCCATTTAGAGCTGTGTGTTCCAAGGACTCTCTCTCGATGTAATGTCTGACTGTGTGTCTTGGCATCTGTTCCCATCTTCTGCAGGAGGAAGCTTCTTTGATGATAATTGAATAAGGCACTTATCTATGAGTATAGCAGAATATCATTATATTGATAGCTGTTTTATTTTAGACCAGTAGTGTTTGGTGTTATCCTAGGTTTCTGGGCTATCTAGTCTTTGGTTCTTGGTTACTCAAGCAGTGTTGGGTATGGGTTCCATTGCACAGAGTGGGCCTTGGAAAATCAGACATAGTTTAGTTACTCCCACAAGTTCTGTGCCACCATTGCCCTAGCATATCTTGCAGGCAGGGTTGTAAGTCAAATGTTGTATGGCTGTGATGGTGTTTACACTTTTCTTTTGGTAGCCTGCAGCATATCTTTCAATACCAAAGACCCTAAAAAGTAGAAGTGAAGGTTCCCTGTGGGCACAAGCTTGACTTCTCCATGTTCAATGAGTTGTGTGAGTAATTGTTGTCCTTGTCCATGAGGCCCCTACTTTCAGTCTGTGGAGAGCAACTGATTATCTTAGCAACAGGCTGGTTTGTTTGAGGATTTCCATGGGACACCCTTGGCCAACAACTCAACTGAATGCAGCCCAGTCACGCTACCAGAAGCCCTAAAACTTGGATGTTTAGATTTGCACATATATTTATAAAGTACTTGCCAAGTCCAAACATTATACTATTGAAAAATATTATTATATTATTCATGAGTAATAAAAGTGTTTGAATAGACCTTTTGAAGGCTAAGTCAACATATATAAATGTAGATGAAAATTCATGCTGTTATGCATATCATTTTATAAAGCAAATAATTTGGTTCCTTTTTTGAGAGTTTTTAGAAAACAGAACTTGTTCAAAATGTCCAAAATAAATGTCCAGGGCCATCTATTTCATGCTGTCATTGATTGGGCTGAAACCCAAAGCTGCAGAACATGTTCTGTTGGGAATAGGGCAGTTGTGTGTGTTAGAACCAGGCAAAGGTTCTAACTTCTATTTCATCTTCTTTCCTATACAAGATTTATATAGCATTTAATTTGGTTCTGCTTCTTTACAAATGTGTGGGTTTCTAGTTAGGACATTTTGTAACCTGCTTCAAGCCATATACTGATGTTCACTCATTTGATTTAGGAATTATCACACACTGTATTAGTTTGGGGGAGAAATCTTGAAAGGTTTGAAGCAAATGTGCATTATTCACTTATGTAGCATGATCTTACATGGTAGCAACAAGTAAGGTTTTCTGCACATAATCTTCATTCCCCAAGGAAATTAAGCAGAATACCTAAGAGGCCCTCAGTTAAAACAAGGAGCTTGTGTACAATACTAGATTTTACATTGCAAAAGTGATTTCGTGAACATATAGTGTGAGAGCTAAAGTTACGTTTTAAGTTTTAATTACTATGCCTGAGAGGTCCATGAAACAAAAGTGCCTTTGATCTGCAAGCCCTTTGCCCAGGGACAGATAGTTCCTAAAATGCTGGAGGCTATTATTTACGGGAGATAACAAGCCACGTGTTTTCACTCCCCAAACAAGTTTGTTTGACCCATCTGCACCAGATGTGCTTGATCACATGTAGGTGGGAGGTTCATGGGCAGGAAATGTGTCAGGATGTACACTTGTCCATAATCTGATGTAGGCTTGAGGTAAGTCAGGATGTATGCTTGCTCCTGACTGACTTGATGGGAAATACTTAAGCCACTGCAAACTGTGACTTGAGGTTATTTCCCAGGAACCTGGGTATGCACATGGCCAGAGCCCTTCCACCTGGCCAGTATTCAATTAAAGCTTGCTTCAAATTTGGCTTTAAATTGTGGTAGTGGTCTTATTCTCAACTGGTGGGATTAACAATAGCTGCTAAGATATGTGGCAAGGTACACTATTGTACAAATCTACTATTTATTGAGAACATATGAGGTTACATTATGAGGTCAAATATTCTCACCAAATGTTATCCCAATATAAGTTTTTGTTGTAATTAAAATAAAACTATGATAAAAATACAGTTAAGGGGTGGCTAAGAATGTTGACATTGTAGAGCCTTAGCACCTATCAGCATCTGGCCAATTCATGTATGAAATTCTGTCTCATCACTCACTAATATTTGAAAAACTATGGTATTATAAGAGGGTCAAACATTTCTGATGAAGCTAAGCCTCTTCCATGTATGTGGATAAGTTGGTGTCCAAGTAAGTGTAACAAGACTGTTGTATTTAACAAGATGTGCTCATAAGATTATGGAGAGGTCTGTGAACTGCTGATAATTACAGCTAGGGAGAGAGAGAAATCCCTGGTCTCAAGGGAAAAGAAGAGCCTGTTGCCAAATACTGAGCAAGCATCAATGAATATTCACTCTTCTAAGTCTCTGAGGGCTTCCTTTCTGCAAAACAAACTCTCTGTCATATGGCATCTTTTAACTAAAGAAGGAAACTTTGCAACCTAATTTTTATAAGAAATTGAGTTCCTTGTATTCCTATTCATGCTTCAGGTTCTGGTGAGACCCTGCCAGGTGGAGCCTGTGCCAAACCTCAGTGAGTGTGGGCAAGGGGTTGGGGGGGCCCCCCCGACTTGGGCCAGCCACTCCCACTTACCTCAGTCCCCACCTTTGGCACAGCTCCTCACTTCCATTTACTAGTGAGGCCAGGACTGTGACTTCCTCCCCAGCCACCCCTGAGTCCCACAGCTTGCTGGGTCCTGGCAGGCTAGAGCTGGCCAATCAGAAGAGGGCAGATCCTGCAACCCCCCCTCCCTTCTTCCCGCCTTCTCTTTCTTTTTGATACATTCTAGGCATGTCCTGATGCATCCAAAGGTGTCAAAGCCCATCAAGTTTAAACTAATGTAATCATTGCTTGCTTAGACAATCATGGCTGTTGGCGATAACCTAACTGTCCCAGGAATTCCCCTAGTGGGGCATAAAAGGAGCCTGAGAGCTTCTCTTAGGGTCATCACCATTTTGTTGTGTGGCTGACCCTTGCATGCAGGAATTTTCTCTTGAGAAATAAACCCTCTTGCATTTGCATATGTGAATGGTGGTCTTTTGTGGGGTGATTCATGGACCCTAACACTGGCAGCATGTTGGTCTCTTAACTTTAACAATAAATAATGTTCTGTATTTACTTCTTTTTATTCTGCTATTATGATGTTTATACTTTTTAATACTTGGAGAAAATGTTTATCTTGTACCTTACTTGGCATATAGCTCTTTGGATATTTAGTAATTTAACAGAAACATTTGCCTTACAAATTATTGTCTTCATTTTTATTTCAGTAGGAGAATTGCTTGACTGTTACCTTCTGCTTCAAGAACTCATGAAACTGTTATGTAAATATATTCCAAATAAAGTGGGTTGGGTTTTGCATCAAGAGGGATGATTAAACTGAGTTCAAATAGTATTTTAAAAATTGAAACATATAGTTTATTATATTCCTTTGTCACCTTTTTTTCAATCAGTAGTTTCAAATCTCAAGCAAATTAGTGGGGTGTAGGGGTGTCATATACACGTACTCATTAGTTCTTTATCAACTTGGCTCAAGCCAGGGTCATCTGGGAAGAAGGAACCTCATTTAAAATACTACCATCATATTGGCCTATAACCAAGGCTGAGAGATTTTTCTTGGTTAATGGTTGATATAAGAGAACCTAGCCCACTATGAGCATGGGCTGCTCCATCAGAATTCAGGGTAGTTCTAGGTTATATAAGCAAACAGCCAGAAGCTGAGAAAGCCAAGGGTAAGAAGCTGATAAAGAGCAATCCTCCATGGCTGCTTCTTCATTTCCTGCCTCCAGGTTCCTGCCTTGCTTGAATTCCTGCTCTGACTTCCCTTCATGATCCACTATAAAACTACAAGTTGAAAATTTGTCTTCTCTCTTATAAAAAAAGGGTTTAGTGAGCACTCAAAATTTAGAATTATCTACTATCCACCCCCCTCCCCCCCAAGAAAAAAAACATGCAGAATTTTGTGTTCTCAGAAAAGGGCCAGGAAATATTGTCAGTTTTTGTCTAGTTCTGTCAGTGAGAGAATATTTGGTTTAAAAATCTCCAGCTCTTGGAGAATCTAAAAGTATATTTTCCATAGCTGAAATTTTATTTTCAACCTTTCTTTCTATGAAAAGGAGATAAATTTATCATGTTAAATAAAACAAGAGCAGGCTGTCAGTGGCAGGAAGTCACTGAAAAAGAATGTATTATTAAATGACATTATGTGGAGTGCTTTCTTTATTTTATGCTCCACCATAAAATATCTATGTCTGTTCTAACATAACTGTTAGAAATGGCATTGTTATTGTAAACAGACATTTCCTGTCCTGACTACCTCATCCCAAGTAACCAACTCAGAGGCTGAATATGAATTACAAATGCTCAGCCAATAGCTCAGGCTTATTACTATCTAGTTCTTACTTTTTTTATTTAAGAAAATTTTTAATTCATTTTATATACCAACCACACATTCCCCTCTTATCCTTCCTCCAACTCCTCCCCAGCCTTTTCCCCAACACATCTCCCATCCCCAATCCCCTCCTCCAAAAAGGTAAGGCCTCCCATGGGGAGTCAGCAATGCCTGGTACATTTAGTTGAGGCAGGACTAAGCCCTCCCCTCTGCATCAAGGCTGAGCAAGGCTCCCACCATAGGAAACGGGATCCAAAAAGCCAGCTCTTACACCAGGGATAGATCCTGATCCTACTGCCAGGGGCCCCTCAAGCAGACAATGCTACACAACTGTCTCCCTTATGCAGAGGGTCTAGTCTGGTCCCATGCAGGCTCCATAGCTGTCAGTCTATAGTTTGTGAGTTTCCACAAGCTTGGTTCAGTTTTCTCTGTAGATTTCCCCATCATCATGATCTTGACCCCTGCCCCTACTGCTCATATAATCCCTCTTCCCTCTCTTTGACTAGACTCCCAGAGCTCAGTCTGGTGCTTGGCTGTGGATCTCTGTATCTGCTTCCATCAGTTACTGGATGAAGGTTCTATGATGACAGTTAGGGTATTCACCAATCTGATTACTGGGGTAGGCCGGCTCAGGCACCCTCTCCACTATTGCTAGGAGTCTAAGCTGGGGTCATCCTTGTGGATTCCTGGGAATTTTCCTAGCACCAGATTTCTCCCTTACCCCATAATGTCTCCCTCTATCAAGGTCTCCCACTCTGTCCCTCCCCCAGCTCAACCATCCTGTTCCCTCATGTTCTCATTCCCCATCTCCTCCACTCTATTAACTCCCTCACCTCCAGTTTACTACAAAGACCTCACCTGTTTTCCCTTCCCAAGGTGATACATGCTTCTCTCTTAGAGTCTTCCTTGTTAGCTGGTTTCTCTGGAACTGTGGGTTGTAGTCTGGTTATTCTTTGCTTTATATCTAGTGTCCACTTATGAGTGAATACATACTATGTTTGTCTTTCTGAGTCTGGGTTACTTCACTCCGGATGATATTTTCTAATTCCATTCATTTGCCTGCAAATTTCATGATGTCATTGTTTTTATACAGCTGAGTAATACTCCATTGTGTATATGTACCGCATTTTCTTCATCTGTTCTTTGGTTGAGGGGCATCTAGATTGTTTCCAAGTTCTGGCTATTATGAATAATGCTGCTATGACATAGTTGCAGCTCTTACATTTTAATTTAACCTATATTTCTATTTACGCTTTGCCATGTGGCAGTACTTTTATTAGCATGGCATGTTTATCTTCTGCTCTCTCTGCATCTGGCTGGTGGCTCCTAACTCTGCTCTTCTCCTTCCCACCATCCTTAGTTTGGTTTCTCCATCTATACTTCCTCTCTGGCTACTGGCCAATCAGCATTTTCTTAAACCAATTCCAGTGACAAATCTTTACAGTGTACAAGAGAATTGTTCCACAGCAGCTAATTATACTGTTGGAATAACATTGACATTATCAGTGAGCCTCTTGCTGGAAGATTCAAGAGCCAGCACATACCTCCTAAATTTACTAGTTGTAATTTACTAGGTTTTTTTTTTTTTTTTTTTTTTTTTTTTTTTGGTTTTTTTGAGACAGGGTTTCTCTGTGTAGCTTTGCGCCTTTCCTGGGACTCACTTGGTAGCCCAGGCTGACCTCAAACTCACAGAGATCCGCCTGGCTCTGCCTCCCGAATGCTGGGATTAAAGGCGTGCACCACCACTGCCCGGCAAAACTAATTTTTTAAGATGAGGATATGACTTAGAAAGTAAAGTTCTTGCCTTGAAAGCATGAAGACCTGTAGACTAAAGTTTCTCAGTTCCACCTGGACCTGCCTAGGCATCAGCCATTTTTATAAAAATAATCACTCAGAGGCTTAATATTAATTACAAACTGTTTGGTCTATGGTTCAGGCTTATTGCTAGGTAGCTATTACTCTTAACCCATTTCTATTAATCTATATATTGCCATGTGTCTTGTTGCTTTACCTGTTTTCTATTACATCTTATCCCTGCTGGCAGCTTGCAGTGTCTTTCCCACTCCCCCTTTCTTCTCCCTGTATCTTTGTTTGGATTTCCTGACTGGCTATAACCTGTCTTGCCATAGGCCAAAGGAGCTCCTTTATTAACCAATGGTAGCAACACATATTCATAGCATACAGGAAGACCAGCCCACAGCAAAGACCTGAGTCCATGTGGAAGCCAGGCAGAGGAGCACAGGTTTCTTATCACAGCAATGGATGAGGACAGAGCAGATCTCTGTCTAGCTTATCTAGCCCAATCAGTGAAGTCCAGCATGAGTGAGTATCTGTGTCTCAAAAAAATAAGGTGGAGAGTAGTTGAACTTAACTTTCAATCTCCATATGCACATGCACACATCTACACACACACACACACACACACACACACACACACACACACTTGCAAAATACCTAGGTCTTTAAGTGGAATTCTAAACTTTGAGGAATCTTAAGGAAATTAGTCTTTTAGTCTTTATTTTTAAAATATTAAAATATTTTCTTAATTATTTCATTATATTTTCTTTCATTTTCTAATAATAATAATGCATGTAAATCTTATAAGCATCTCATTTAAGCTAACTACTGAATAGAGCACTTCAATATTATATGTATGCATATATACACATATACATACACACAGAGGTACCTTAGAAAACCAGACTTTTTTAGAGTAATGTAGACAATGATTCTAGCCTTTAATTTTCTATTATATTAGAAGACTGATTTCTGGCTCAGTCATCTGTATTATTTCCTCTTGCCTTGATTTCAATTCCTTTCTCTTTATGAGAAGATCAGACAGCCAGGGTGAGCATGGTGCTCTATAGTATCATAACACAAATATCTAAAATTATTTCTGATACATGTCATTTGTAATTTATTTTCGTATATCTTTAATTTAAAATAAGGTACAACGGACAATTCTGTCATGTTGACTACAGTAGGTAATCATAGTTTTTCAGTAAAAGATACATTTAAAGTAAAAATTTAAATTAAATTTAGCTATTGCATGCAATTAGTTCAAAATACTTGTTCAAAGAAATGTATCTTCTAGAATTGCCTGATTATTTTCTCTTGGGACAAATGGAAAGTTCTTGCCCAAAGGAATGGATTCCTTTTAGTCAGTGTTTTAGCCAGTGTGGCCCTAAAGAGGAGATTATTCAGGAAAATAGCTTTCATGACATCCTTCAAATCCCAGCACACAGGCCCTTTATGCATCATTTGCTACTATCCCTGTATTAAAGAGCGTGAAAGTGCCAGTCTGCTACTTTGCATGCCTGTTAACTGTCCTTTGATTTGTAATTCGAGAGGAAACAGAGGAGACAGAACAGAAAGGGTTTCCCTGGGATCCTCACAGAAATTTGTGGTCCCATTCAACTCAGGGAGTGTAGAATTATACACATTAAACTGGCACCACTGGCTCAGTCTGGTCCCAACTAGTTGAAAGAAGCTTTGGGGAAATTTTATAGTTGGCCTTTCAAATGTTCCCATGGCAGTAGCATTTGTGTGTGTGTGTGTGTGTGTGTGTGTGTGTGTGTGTGTGTGTGTGTGTGTGCTTTTCTCTTTAAGATTTATACCAGGACTTGCTCACTAGAGTAACCCATACATGATTACCTTTTGTTCTGTCCTAAGCCAGTGTTACAAAATTTCTATTTCTGTAATTACTTTCTTCTAGTTTTTAGACTGAAACCTAGTAGTGCAGAGTTCCCTTTCATCCACTAAGAAATTTCTTCAATATTTTTCCTTTCTACGCAAAGTGAATTCTTTTTGAGCACCTACAAAGCATTGTAAGATGTAGACCATACTAATTTCTTTATCCACTGGATGAAAACAAATACAAAGGTTTCCTTTTTTATTCATTTGTTTTGAGGCCAGAGTCTCACAATATAGTCCAGACTGGTGTTGAGCCCCAGATTCTCCTGCCTTAGTCTTTCCAGTGATGAGATGACAGATGTGTACCCACACATGATATCCATTGACTATGAAGTGTTTATATTTATATGGCTTCTTTTCCAATCATGATGATTGATTATATTCATAGTCAAACAAATGATAGCACTTGGCATGAAAAAAAGAATGAGGTGGAGTTTTTTAGAGATTAAAATAATTACTCTCTTCTATTTCTCCCTTCTATTTCCTCTCTCCAAAGACTCCCATATACCCATCTTTGCTCTTTTCCAAATTCATGGCCTCTTTTTTAATTAATTGCTGTTACATGTATTTATGTACATGTATATATTTGTTATATTCCTAAATATAACATGCTGAGTCTGTGTAATGTTACTTGAATGTACGTTTTTAGGACTGACCATGTGACTAGATAACCACTTAGTATGCTTTTTCCTGGAGAAGATTATTTCTCCCCCTGTCAGCATAACATAGATGCATGCCTGTGGTCTTGTGTAGGACTGAGGCCTCAAGGACTTTGCTCCATCCACTTTGGTTTATTTTTTGGTGTGATCCTTGCTCAGCTTGTGTTTAGGGAAGTCATGTTGGTGACTTAATGGGTGGAGCTTCTGATATTACAAGGAGGCAAAAATCTCACAGCAAATTCTCTCATCCTCTGACTTTCACAATATTGCTCCCCCTCTTCTGCAATTTCCCCTAAACCTTAGGTGCTGAAGCATTTTGTAGCTGTATCCCTTGGGATTTGGCTCCATAACTCTGCCTTTTGATAGGTTGTGGTTTTCTGTAATGATCTTCTTTTGTTGCAAGGAGAAGTTTTGTTGAAGGTAGGTGAGAACTACATTTGTCTGTGGGTATTGGGACAAATGTTTAGATTGTTGTTGAGGATTATGATGATTTAGTAAAGCGGAAGTAGTAGGTTCTCCTCCAAGATCCATGACTTCACTAGCGCGGGGTAGGAGTCAGCTTTTCTTGTGAATTTACCAAGCTCAATAAAAATGTCAGGAATGTTTGTGGAACTATCAATCATAGAAACTAGGCATCTTCATTCTCATATCTCAGTTGGCACAGTGAAAAGTGAGAATAACTGATAGAACTCCAGTCTGTGATAATGGGATATTTTACCATGGAGGTACAATTAATGTGTATGATACAAAGCGTTCAAGTTATTTTGCACCATGGAGTGGTTAGAATTATTCAACAAAACTCCTTGCTCTCTGGGAGCCTATAGTAAGTAAAGTGGGATGTGGGTCATTCAATGAATAAGTAAGATACTGACTTTAGATAATGTTCAATGACTAAATATAAAACATGATCTATAAGAATGGAACTCAATTTTATACAAGTCTACCAACATTTAAAAAGGAACTGGAATTAAGGACTAGGGAGAAAATTCCCCAGAGATAATAGACTTGTGAACATGTGAAGGATGGACAAGAGTTAAATGAAAAATTAAAAAAAAAAAAACAAAAGCAAAAACAAAAAGGAGAACTAGGCAGGATTGTTTTTCAGGAAGAGGAATAGCTCTTGGAAGAATTTAAGGGTTCTCTTTAAAAGCTCCTGAGTACAGAACTCTCTGAGGAAGAGAGAAAACAGCACAGATCCAGTGTAGAAGAGTAAATGTGATGAACTGGTAGGCTGTGCCAATGTAACCACTCGCACATAAAAGGACTTAGACCTTCCATTCATGAAGCATTTGTTAGCCACTGAAAAGACAGGTCCCAGGTGAGAAGAACAGATTCAGTACGGAGACTGGAAACATTTGTACAATGTGATTGAATGCAGAAGGGAGGGTGTGAGTCCTTCCTTTACTTCTTCATCTTCCAGATATTTTCATTCAAGAAGCTTATAATACATGGGAGAAAATGACTTTTATGTATTATCTCTAATTTAGGCTAAAGTGCTACAAATTTTATATGGATTAGGAAAAGTTTCTTAATCTTGAGGAAAGTGGGTAAGAGTAGGGAGTAGTGAAAAAGTAGGAAAACTTTTTCCTGGTTGTGTGTGTGTGTGTGTGTGTGTAAATTTTTATTTTTATATTGAGTAGAAGACTTACCAACACCATGGCACACATCTGGAGGTCAGAGAACCAATTCTGGGACCAGGTTTTCTCCTTCCACAAGATGTGGGTTCCAGGGATCAGATTCAGGTTGTCAGGCTTGGTTCACAAGACTTTACCATCTGAACCTTATACCTCTTTTCTTTAGAAAACTGTCAGCTGAGCTAGGTCTTAATCATAAGGGGTGCTGGAATCATCATGGGTTACAGAAAATGGCTGTGCCATTTGGCATGTATTCCACACCAGGTAAAGAGCTTGGAAGGAAGAACATTAGAAAGGTGTGAAGACAGACTTGTGACAGTCCAGGGAGTTCCTTAAAAAACCCCACAAGTAGGGATTTTTAGATTAAGATTGGCAGAGGTGATACAGAAACAAAAGACTGAGACTGGCCTTTCCTAGGAGCAGAACTGTTCTCGAATCAGAACAACTGAAAGACACCAGTCTTTCTGCAAGGATGGACATTCTACACAGGTGATGCAGAAGGTTTGACCCTTTTATAGTGTGGAAGAAGGAAGTTTCCATCTGCTGCTCAGTTCCCCTGCAGACTCAAACTGGTAAACACAGATACAACTTGGTGTGTTGAGTTTCTCAGCAGCGGCCCAGATCCTGACACCCCACAGGTGTTATCAGTCAGTCAATTTTCCTGTCTGGAGGTTCTCCAGCTACCTGAGGCAGTTTGCTCATTAACCCTTCAGGGATGGCTGTTGAAGGATCAATGGACGTCATCGCCTGGAGCATGTACACAGTAGAACAGCATCAATGACACCATTTCTGGGAGGACAGTCCTGAAGTAAGGTGGATAGGAGTTTCCTGGGAAAATGGGGGGGGGGGGGTGGGCAGCTTGATCATGATCAGAGAGCCATCAGAATGGCTAATCCCTGTGTTCACCTGCTGAGGGCCATGACTCATTCCTTTTGTCTTTTGGTCTTTTAAGTGTTTACTCTTAAGTGAAGATAGAAGAGGGTAGAAAGAGTCTATGTGTTTCACAGTTCTTTTCATTGGTGCCGCCACTATATGCTACTATACAATCTATGATGACATTTCGTTTGTGCTGAAATGTGATTTTATTTGTATGTTAATAAATAAAGTTGCCTGGGGATCAGAGCTAATAGCAAGCCATTTAGCAGAAGTCTGGCAGTTGTAGCATATGCCCTTAATCCAATCACATGGCAGGCAGTCTCTGTGTGGTCAAGGACACAGCCAGCATGGTGACACACATCTTTAGTTCAAGTACCAACCATAGCGACCTAGAGGTCTGTATAGACAGGCAGTGATGAGGAAGTCACGTGGTTGGGTTTAGAACCAATGAGAAGGTAGAACAGAAAGGCAATAAAATGATGGATCACACTGGAGAAGGTCTCTCTCTCAGGGGAAGGACGGCAGCCACTGGTAAGCTAAAGGCTTCACTAGTGCTCTGACCTCTTGGGCTTTTAACTCTTTGTTTGGCTCTGTGTTTCTTATTTAATGAGACTGTTTAGAATTACATCTACAGCAACCCACTCTGGGAAGCAGCATTTGGGGATTTGTTGTTGTTACTGTTAACACTGCAAAAAAAAAAAAAAACAACAACCCCAAATTTGAATATCGCAGTGTTTTCAGAGTTAGAGAATTCCAGGAAGGTACTCCCTCCAACCCATTGTCTTTATGTCTCCACAATGAGCCATTCTCAATGAATTAAAACTCTTGTTCTTCCTCTTGCTACTAATTTCCCTCATTCAGTTGGTGGTGTGGGGGAGATGTCCTGCTGAGGGACAAGGTCCAGGCTGATGCCCACACCAATGTCTCCCGAGAGTCGCAAATCTTCATTACACAGTTTTCTTCTTGAAATACTTGGTCTGGGATGAACTGCATCGGGCTTCCAACTTTGTTTTGTTGAGATGCTCTAGTGACCCAGAGAAATGGTAGCTCCTGCTGGGTGTCTTCCTGGCTCTTCACTCTCTAGGTCTTCTAGGGAATCTGCTACTTTTGCTGACTATTTAGACATTCTATCATAAGCCATTAAGGCAATTGTCTTCCGCTGCTTTCATCATAGCAGCATTCATTAGTGTGACAAAGGCTTGTGAGGGGAGACTCTGGAAACTAGATACTGTTTATCACGGATTCCCCATGCTAACCCTTGCCTCCAGAATCTCTCCTCCTGCTTTTCTTATTCCTCTATTCCTTGCAGTTTTGACAACCATCTTATTTTATCTCATTTTTCTGATGTTTGACGTCCGTGATTTTGAGAGTTCAGCATTGTGATTCGCTTTTTCACAGTGGCCAATGTTGGGTTGTCTGCATTGTTCTAGTTTTGCTGTGTGTGCACTGAGGGATGTAGATGAATGGCATAAATGATGTTTTCTTTTTCCTGTCAGACTTTTCAATTGGAACAATGTAGCCTCGATCTCCCCAGCGGTGGGGCAGAGATTTCCTGTTTGTTTCCTTGTTTCTTCTGTTGTTCCTCGATTTATTTCGGACTTGTATTTTTAGTCTGTTGTTTGCTCCATAGATTTTGAAATATTCTTGATATTTGGAACCTGTTTTTTTTTTTAATTCTTGCATCAGAGACATTTCGAATGTGCCGTTTTGCTGTAACAACAAAAATGCAGAAAAATGTTTCCAAGCAGCAGCTGCCAGTTCTTGCTGGCGAGGTCTTTAAACACAGGAGTTTCCCAGGCTTATATGCTCACCTTTTCTTTTTCTTTTTTTCTTTTTCCCTTCAGACATACTATATCTTTTCTATGATGTATTTTTCATAATTTATGGCATGTTAAAGATTTCAGAAGATTTCAAGTCCGTCTCCAAATAAGGACTCCTGGCCTCATAGGAAATCCAGGCACGGGGAAAATAAGATGGATCCTTTTTGTGGAAAGTCAGCTGCTCTCTGAGGATCACTTACTACTTCTATCTGCAATTTCTTCTTTTTGCTAAATGCCTCACCATTTGATCAACAGCCTGTTTTTGACGCAACTGGAAAAGACAAATGCCTCTGTATTTAGCTTTTAGTGTTGTGGGGTTCCCTCCTGACAGTCCCATATTGAGTTTCGTTCATCCATTCACTTAACATTTAAGGGACAGGCACAGGGGCTTGGCATCATCCAGGTTCTGGAAGAAACTGAGAAGTGGCAGTGAAGTCAAACACAGCCTGGGTTTGGAAGGAACCTCCTGTATTTCCTTTTTCTTTTTTCTTTTTTTTTTCCATGATGGATAATGATTACTATGGAAGAAGGAAGCTCCCTTTTGCTTCAGAAGGTATTTCTTAGCTATCTGAGACTCCCTGAGGGAGCCACACAAAGAGAACTAGAGCTACAATTAGAGGGAGAGAAGGTGAGGCTGAATGTTAGACCAATGTTAAAAATATCTCCACAGGCATAAACAAACATCAGCTGGGTCTCATATTGTCTGCGGAGACTGTGGAGGGGAAGAGAAGTGAAATAAACACTGATTGATATGCAGAAGGAGCAAGATGTGTACAATCCAAGTAGAAACAAAAGCATTGTTTCTGATTGGGTGCTAGTGGTCTGGTGCTGCATGGGGTTTGGGGACCAGCTAGAAAGAGCAGGGTGAACTATGACATCCCCCTGCACTAAAGGTTCTTAAAACGGGAGAAAACCTACCCAGAGCATGACAATATGTAAATTAGAAACTAATAAAACATCCCATTACAATTTTTCTATGATAAATTTTTATTGTTTGAGAATTTTATACATGCATATAGTGTGTGCTGACCAAATCTACCCCATCTCCCACAATTTCTCAAACCTAGGACAAATGGCTGAGATGGCTATTAACATATCAAAGTGGATGCTGAATGCCAGGGTCTCCCAACACCTATCATGTTCTACCTGCTATAGCATCCTCCTGGCCAGCATAATCAGTCTCCTACCCTAAACTTCTCCAGCCCAGGCACTCGGTTGGGCTTGCCTTTCCTCCAGCTTCTCCAGCCCCTATAAAACTCAGGCCTTTTGGCTACATCAGCCAGTCTCTTAGCCAAGCCACCTCGCTTGCTCCCCCTCCTGCTCTCTTCTCTCATGGCCCAGCTCATTCTAGCCATATTCACTCTGAACCCTTCCAGATGGCCTGTCTCTGCCTCTGCCAGCTTTCTCCTTTATATCTATAACTTGGAAACCAACATACAATTATTTCACTTCCCTGCTTTCACTCCAACCCTTCCCATTTGCCCTCCCTCCAGACCTACCATGTTCCCTGCTCCCTTTCAAATTGATGGCCTCTTTTTCTTCTTACACACACACACACA
The DNA here is from genome assembly GCF_949786415.1 of Peromyscus eremicus. Lineage (NCBI taxonomy): Eukaryota > Metazoa > Chordata > Mammalia > Rodentia > Cricetidae > Peromyscus > Peromyscus eremicus. Next base: position 23,735,754 of record NC_081428.1, on the reverse strand, counting down.
CACACACACACACACACACACACACACAAACAAACTTATATAATTACTACCAATTGAGTCTGTTAATTGTGACTTTTGTACATATGATTTTTGTAGACAAATTTCTAAATGGTCTTATTAAATAAAAAACACGGAGCCAAATATAAGGATAAAAGCCTTAGAGAAAGATCAGGGAAATAGGGAAAGCCACAGCTAACCTTACCTCACCAACTCTGCAACTTCCAAATGCAAGTTACTTCCTGTCTACCCATGCCTTTATTGCCTTCCTGTTCTGCCCTCTCATTGGCTCTCTTAGCCCACCTACCTTACTTCCTCTTCCTACACAGCTCTATCACTTTCTGTCTGTCTGTACAGACCTCCAGGTCTCTATGGTTGGTAGTGGGATTAAAGGCATGTGTCATCACGCTTGGCTCTGTTCTTTAGTGTGGTCTTGAACACACAGAGATCCTGCCTGCTAAGTGATAGGATTAAGGGTGTGTGCTACCGCTGCCCTGCCTACCTTCTTTGTTTATTTAAAATGGTTTGCTATTTCCTATGATCTCCAGGCAAAGTTTAGTTATTGAAGCATAAATAAAATATCACCACATTTCAGCACAAATAAAATATCACCACAGATTTTAGAGCTGAACACCTTGTTTTGGATAATCAATTATCCCTGGAGAGACTAATTCTCCCTCAGTAGTCATTAGTTGCCTATAGTTCTTTGTGTAAGGGTTAGGTCCTATGAGATTTCCTCTCTCTGCATTAGCATGTCTATTGATATTGTTATCATTCAGGTCTTTTTTAGACAGTTATGTCATGAGGTATCAAGGGTATAGCTTTCCTGCCATCTCTAGGAGACATAATCTCACAGTAGATTTCCTATTTTTACTGTCTCTTACACTCTTTCCATCTACTCTTTTGAGTGATGTTTCCCAAGCCTTAGATGCAAAAATTGTATGAGAGATTGGAGCTGGGCTTCCAAAGACCCATTGATCTCTGAGTTATGAGTAACTGTGGTTTTCTATAATGGTCTCTGTTTGCTGTAAAGAGAAAGCCTCTTTGATGGTGGGTAAGAGCTACACTTACCTGTAGCTATAAGAGTAAGTTTTAGAATGCAGTTACAAATTGTGGTGGTATAGTAAAATGTAAAATGATGGTGGTGGGTTCTCTTCTAAGCTGTATGAATTCACTAGGCCTGAGAAGTTGGCTAGATTTGTATTAGCAAAAATGATTTTCCTACTAATGAGAGTATCTTATGACCAATTAGATCTCTGTTGGTTATGCCAAGACATGGGATTGCACCTTTCTAGATATTTTGTCATGCTGCTCATTGCTGGGCTTTATAGGCTTCACAGCCAGGCAGGACCATTGATTACTTCCCTCCCTTGGAAGCTTATGTAGTATTTTCTGGCACCATAAAAGCTAAACCATAAAAAAGGAGGCTTTCAGGTTAGAGCTAGCTCAAATCTTTCGAGTCCTGTGTCTGAAGTATCAGTGTCCTCAGTATAGGGGCACACCTTCAACCTCTGGGAGGCAACTAAGGGCAACAACAATGGGCTATATTGTTTTGGGAGTCACATGACAACTCTGACCAACAGCCTGGGTGGAAATTTCTCATGGGTGGTACTAGGCTTTCATTAGATAATTTGTGGCTCATGTGGGGAGCTTTGTTAGCCCAAATGACATAATTTTGCTGCTTTATCTTAAAATTCTTTCTTTATAAAAAGTTATGTCAGATGATTCATATTTGGGTATAGAATATCTCAAATCTTATAACAAAATATTACTTTTAGGACTACAAATAAATGTCTTGGCTCCTATTACATCATAGTAGGATCAATGTACTACTACATGATGTAATAGGAACCAAGACATTGGCCCTATAGACTGAGCAAATCAGTGAACAGCACCATCACCCTCTGCTGGTAGTTTAAAGAATTGCAGGCACAGGTGTCAGATCGCGTTCTCCAGAAATGTAAGACCTCAAGAGAACTTTGAGATTATGAAATCTAATTTAGAAATTGTGTATATTTGGAAGTTTAAACATTTTCAATTGTTCAGTTTTTCTGGGGAAAGTGTGTTGCTAAAAAGGAATGAAAATCTAGGACACAGTTCTGAAAAAAATCCAATATTTAAGAGTTAACAGAAAAGGATCTTCTTAAAATTATTTAAAAAAATCTTTTTATAAATTAGGAAGGAAATATGACATCAAAACACAGTAAAAACTGAGCACTTTCAGAGCAAAATAGAGAATCATAGGAGATTGACCCTATGTCATCTGGCAGTTTTCTGCCTTGCCCTGCTTCAAATAGCCAAGTACATTGCTGTACTTAAAATCTTTTTCAAAGCTAATAGAAAACCATTATTAAACAACTTTGCTTTCTCCTATGCCTTTCTAGTTCTTATCTTCAAGCTCAAGGCATTGTACTGAGTATTCGAAACCTCTACACAAAGGATAGACTTTACAAAAAAAAACTACTACATATATATAGACAGTTGTTTTACAAATGAAAAATGGGACTTGTCTTATGTTCTATTATTTTTTAACTTGCTGTTGTGTGTGGGTGCGTGTGTGCATGCACGCATGCATTGTGTTTATTTCCATAGGCACTGCTTAGGAAGAACTGTATAATACATGGTTCTAACTGGTCTTGGTTTTCTGGGAATCCAGTGGCTCTAGATTCAATACCTTAATGCATTTCCTAAATGTATTTGTATAAATGGGTTAAAGAAAGTCACAGTGAGGCTACTGAGAACAAAGACGGAGATACCCAAAGGAAGAATATTTCTCGAGAGATTTTCTCAATCTAGAAAGGTAAAGTTTTCCTTAATATTCTTTCCTTGTCTTTCCTCTGTCGACCTCTGTCTACACTCATATCTGGAATAGGTTTTCTTACCACAGTCATTCTTCACTAGAAGAAAATGGCAGATTCAAACCGTGCTGTTTCCTGGTCACCCCTGTTCTGAGTCTATCACTTTTCACATTATTGGATTCTGTCTTCTAATGCATAGCATTAAAAGATTCATTGCATATCATTTTGCACAGATTGTATTATATGAAAAACTGATCTGTTGTAAGTATTAAATATCTGTCAGTCATTTTAAATTAAATACTGTTTTTAAAAGGAGATGAACTACATGTAGACTAGGAGAAGTATTCTGCTAATATTTGAGAATTTCAACATCTGCTTCCATTCTGTTATGTATCTATTTTTACTTGTTCTTTGGAAACAGATGATGAGTATTTCTAATGTGCAATTATTTATAGAACATTTTACCAAATATAAGAGTTAGCCAATTCCATAGGTTTTTTTTTTCTTGTGACTCCTTAGGTGGTTTAGTACTCATTAACCTCTCTAGGAAAGCACACATACCTCTGTCTTAAATAAATAATTTAAAGGACATATGTACATGTAAAGGAAATTGGAGAAAAAGAAGATAATGTCTAAAATAAAATGCTGACTTGAAAAAAAATTAATGGGGCAGTGAGATAGTTCGGTAAATAAAGTGCTTGCTGCCAAGCCTGAGGACTGTAGTTTGTTCCAGGGACCCACATGGTAGGAGAGGAAAACTGAGTCCTACAGGCTATGCTCTGACTTGCACTTGTACATAACAGTGCACACGTGCATGGCAATATACATAATAAAATATAGGGGTTTTTAAATAAAAGGCTCATGGATTTAATCATGCAGATTGTTTTTGCTTTCTCTCTCTAATATCTTCGTGATCACCTTGGCCAGAGTAACACCTTTGTCTGGCATTCACTCTTTTCTTCAGAATTTTCATAACCTCTTTGTGTGCCACATGGACAGAGAGAGCATGCACGGCTCTCAATGTATCCATTATGTGATTTTGTCATTCAGGAGGAGTGGATGAAATACTACTTTGCTACCAAAAGTAATGTAGTTCTATATCTCCTTGCCTTTCACACTGTCTCCTCCATGAGGCATGGCTTACTATAAGCTTTTTTTTTTTTTTTTTTTTTGAGAAAGTATGTGGTGGACTGCCATATAGAAAACCTCTACTTGCTTCAATAACTCATTCTCAGAGTGTGAAATAGATACCCAAGCTTCAACACTGGTACTGTGAACAAAACCCAGAGCTAAGAGGACTAGTTCCAACCTTGGCCCCCACTCTCTTCTCTACTAAGCTGAGGAAAGAGGGGAAATAGAATGAATCTTATCCAGCTCAGGGAGAGGCAGGCAGGCCCCAGGTGAGGACAGATCTAGGCAGGGTGTCCTAACCTTGATCCCCCGGCACTTTCCTATGGACAATTATTTGTTGTACATGTGTAATAAGAATATGGCTTAATAGAGGGATACTTTAGGCTTTTAAGCAACAGTCATGGAGTCTACTGAGTATTAATAAACTCAGTATCACTCCATTCCTTAGTTGTGAAAACCAAAACAACTAAAGCCAAATATGGTACAATATACTTGAATCCCAGCATTGTGGAGATTGAGGCAGAAGTTAAATGAAGATTTATATTATTAGGATTCTCTCAAAAAACAAAAAAAAAGCAAGCAAGAAAGCAAATGAGAAACTACATAAATACATTATTAAATATCCTTTATGGGGGCAAAATTACCCTCAGTTGAAAAATCACATAGGATCATTTAGGGTGAGGCAGGGAAGACATCCGATGCCCTGACACACACTTCCTTCATTTGTCAGTGTTATTGGAATTTCAGGACTGGTTTTCTGTGTCTTGAGAATTCATGAAGGCTAATCTAACTTTACAGCTTCCCAGATAAACAAGCTTATAAAATAGGTCAGCTCTTAATATATCTTCAAAATGTGCCCATTATTTATCCTGCTCGAGTGTTTAACTTGCTCATAGGACTGACCGACCAGCACAGCATTGCTTCCCCAGTGACTGCACAAAGATAGGTTACTGTGGAGAACAGAGGGTTTTACTCCCCTTTCTTTAAAAAAAAAAGAAAATTTAGGTGCATTGTTCTCTACATTCTAGAAAGCTTAATGCATATAACTGTAGCTAAAAGAGTTTGAAACCTTTGCCTTGGAATTGATTGTCCTCTTTATTAATTTACTTTATTCTAATTAAATTTAGACAGTATCTACCACCAAAAATTGTTTAAGATTGTTGTTAATAAAACAAGCCCACTATATAAAATAGTTGTACACACAAAGTATAAAAATATGTAGAGCAGAAATGCTGAAACTACTGTGTCGGGAAATGGAAATTTACTTTATCCATCTGCATTTCCAGACAGGCTGGATAAAATAGAAATGGAGTATCAAAAGAATCATTTCATAATCAAGTCTCTTTAAATAGTAATCCCAAAGCCCTAATGAGAGAAATGGATACCAGTTTGCAAGAGTTTGTAGTCTTTCCCCCTCTTTGGTACATCGATTGAAACAATGTTTTCTTTTCTTGTAAACTCATTCTTACTGGCTATGAAATAAGAATTTGCTGTTCTCTCATTTATTGAAACTATATAAATATTTTTTTTTCTGAGAAAACATTTTCTAACACAATGAGACTTGCTTTTTCTATTTGATTATAATTAAATTTCATTTTTTTAAAAATTGGAATTGTGTGGTCAACATACTCAAAAGGCATACTTGCTCAAAAAGTTAAAAATGAGTCGAGTTTTTCCATTCAAAGCTCCATCCCAGCTTCCTTTCTAAAAGTAATCACGATTCTCCAATAATTGTGTCTCTTTCTAAAATTACTTTGTGGACAAACTTTTGTATATCTCTCATTTACACGTGTGACATTATGTTCTATGTAATGCACGTTGTTTCTAGTGTTCACAGGTTAGCTGATAACAGCCCTTCATCCTACCCTTCCTGGTAAGGGATGGCACAGCTCTAGCACTCTGCTGGACCGCTGCAGCAGGACACAGTATCCTGCGTCATCTTCAAGACTGCTAGGATGTTCACTGTCTTTGTCAACCGGAGGCCTCTCTCCATCGCTGGTCACTGACCATGGCAGCTGGAGACTTCCTTTTAAATAGATATTACGAAACGATTGCCCAGTATTTGAGTATTACCCATGTGTCTCTCTCTTCCTAAAGCCATTAGGAGGGGAGCTGGTCAGGGGCACACAGACCCTTCCATAATTGAGTTTTTAATGGCTCTGGCTTATCGACCATTGGACATGTCTTTACTTCTCTGACAATGGACATAAACACAATGTAAATTTATATTTCCCAATTACGCATTCAATCAACCTCCCCAAACCTGTATCATGGATTCTTCCTGTTCCTTCTGTCTGTTAAGCACAGGGACAAAGGAGACACAGAGTCACATAGCTTTGTAACCTACACCCCCCTACACACACACCCTTAGCCCTCACCTCCTGCCTTCAGTTTAGTCTCCTGGCTGTCCTAGATTTTTAACTTCAATTGCTAGTTGAACCACTTGATGAAGCTCTGATTTTATCTTTGTAATAACTACATGTATCTTAGTGTGATTCTTGTATGCACCGATTCAGGACATCTTTGCTTCTGTGGCAGTCTAACAGCAATTTCTCAAGTTATTTATCATTCAGCACTTTTTAAATTATGTCACTTTAGTGGAATGCCATCTGAGATTTGAGTTAACAATGATTCATCTATGAACACTGCTTTCAGCACACAGCTCATATTTTAGGAAGATTTATATTAAAGTAGCAGGAAATATTTAACTACTATTAGTTTAATTCTTTTCTCATTAAGGTGAGATGAAACTAAAATGTGTATTCTCCATTATGGATCCTTGGATCTTGAGACTCCCACCCCCAAAATTTAGTCATGGGGTCTCAGAAACTGAGGGTCTTTAAAATAATGAGGATGTTTTTCAGTTTTGCTTCATAATTGACTTTTGGAGTCATAGAAAAAAATGGCCTCTCACAATCTATATACCATATTAAAAATTAATCCTATTAGACAAGGTCATAGAACTTCACTGTAAGCTTGAAAAACACATGGCATCATGTAGTGATAATGGAATCCCAGCTCTTCAGCCCTCAGAATGCATGAAGAGGAAGGCAGCGAAGGTCACAAATTTTCTGACCTCCATTCTGTACACAGTGTTCTAGAGAAAGAAATCAAGGTAGCTTGGATGATGAGAAAACTCATCACAATGGAAGATTGTGTGCCTGGCCCTGTTAAAAGACTCTTGAGTGAGAATGTGCAGGAGAAAACTGCTTCCTCACATTTCCACACTGAATAGGAAAAATAACATCAGAGAGAAGCACACGTATTTCCTAATTATGGGGGTGGGGGTAGGGAGAAAGCCTTTGCCTAGTTTTTAATATTGAAGATTCTCTGGAATTCTTACTTGATGTTCATCAGAATATATTTCTCTGCAGCTGTGTACATCCAAAGACTTTACTTGGGTCACTGAACCCAATGAAAAGACTTTAGGCTAATACTGCAGAGACTGGAGTTACAGTGATTGTATGCAGCAATATGACATTCAGTGTATAAATGTGCTTTAAAAGATTTCAGTATTTAATCCATATTACTTCCATGCTTTTGGTGTGTGGATGATATTAAGATAGTACGTTTATTTCCTTTCATGTCTCTTACCATCAAAGTTCAGCTGTGAGGATGACTTTTTTTTTAAGTTAGGAATATAATTACAATTAGACTGTAGGAAGTTACGCCTTCCATTGTCAGAACTTCTATTTACATTTATTTATTTAGTTGAGGGAATTTCTAAGAGAGGTAAAATATGCTCAGCTCAGATCACAAATGGAGAACCAATGCTCTGTGACTTTTCCTGGGGAGAATTGGGCAAATATCTTCTCAATAGGGATAGGGCACTGCTAGCAGACTGAAGAAATGATCCCACTAAGGTCTAGCTTAGTGAACCAATGAGTGATTGGGTTGTGTACAGTTGTATAGACAAGTGGTTCGTTACATGAACATGGGTGATTCAAAGGCAGCTGCATTGTTGAAAAGTCGAGCCAAGCAATGGTGATGCCTCTTATTTCCTGGCAGCTACCTAACCCAACTTGTAGGAAGCCTCACCAGAGAGGGACGCATCTCCCCCAACAGTTGTTTCCTGATTATATACACTTGGAGGGCATCCCCATGAATCTTGCAACTTTCTGAGCTTCCCCGGGCTTATAAATTTTGTGAGCTACTTGAATTTCTCTTTCTGAGCTTCAAGTTTCATGTGCTTCCCAAGTCTTCTGAGCCTCTGTTTCTTTTAGAGGGAAATGTTTTCAATTGGAGCCTATAACTCCAAAACATGCTCATATCACATTCTTTATAATTAAATACTATAAATATTCCTGACAGGTGATTAAATGAAATCTGTTTCAATCTCCCACCTTCACCATAACAATGGTACATTTAGATTTATAGTTTTTAAGCTCCTTGGCAGTCTGTATCAGACCATGCCAGCTTAAGAAAAATCAGCCCTAGTCTGTTTCTCTATTCCTCCTCCCTGCCCACCATCCTTGTTGCATCATGGTCTACAGGAGACCACATATAATACTTGAGCATGCCACAGGCCATCCATCCAAACTACATCTGGTCTTCCTTAATACAGCCCTGCTCACCACTCCTTAGACCTATGGTAGTACTTCTTTTCTAAGTTTCATCAAGAATAAAACACTACAAACTTGAACTTGATTTCTTATACCTCCACATTTGCTGTCGCATAGATTCATTCAACGAGTTTAAGGTCACCTTACCCGTGTCTTCTAAGTAGTGTTTTACAGAGTGCATTTGGGATGTCATCCTATCATCATGATCACCTGGAGGCTTTCATGGGGGAGGCTGCACTACCAAGTACCCTCAAAATAATGGAGAATTCATTTTCTTAGTGGCATGGGAAATACGGCTTGCTCTTTTCAAAGATAATATGCAGACACTCTGTACCACGGAACAGGAAAGAGGAACATATTTGATATAGTATACTGTAGATGCTAGTGTAATGTAGTATGTAAAAGGGGAAGTCACAGTAAACTCATCACAAGTCAAGAGCAATTAGTCAAAATATCATTGTAAAAATGTATTTATTGAGCTGGAGAGAAGATTCAGAAGGTAAGAGCACTGGCTGCTCTTGCAGAAGACCCAGGTTCAATTCTGAGTACCCACATGGTATCTTACAACCCTTTGTAACTATAACCCATGGAGATCTAATACCCTCTTCTGGCCTCCTTTGGTACCAGGCACACCTGTAGTGTACATACATACATGCAACAAAAACACCCATACACATACTTTAAAAACAAAGAAATGCATTTATTAAACCAATGAGCCAACCAGCACAAAATATTTACAGTTCTAACATAGTAAAGTCCTAAAGATTGTGAAATTTTTGTGTTACAGAGTCTCATGTCTCTTAATAAAGAGGTATATTCTGAAAAATGAGGTTTTAGGTATTTTTGTCATTGTGTGACTATCCTTGTGTTTAGCTACATAGGTTAAAAGAGCTATCCCTTCTGTAGGCAATATAGTCTTATGAGACCAGCGTTGTAAACATGTCCATTACTGAAAAAAATGCACCATGGCTCATGACTATGATATAGTCATAACTATAATAAATTATGTATTATAACTAATGTATAATATAACCGTGGTGGTACCACATCACCACCTTTGTCACACCAACCAAGAGTGACACCCTGTTACCTTTGCCACTGCTTTGTGACTAGAAGTATTCAGTGTCTCCCTTACATTTATTAGGAGATGACTAGACATTATGCACATGAACTACAGGAAACATTGGTCAGGTGCCACACTGAATCTGCCTATAAGTATATACAAGTGATACAGACCAAGAAGGATGGACCATCAAAAGTGATCAGCGTACAAATGAACACACGTCTCATTTAGGTAAGGAATTCTAGTGTATGGTATAGCTAAAATACATTTAGGAGGTGAGTGCATGGTTGGGATAATTTGGGTCTTCATGTAGTTCTCAGCATAGAGAAGAGGCACAGAGATAAGAAGACAGCAGGTGCCCTCCCTATAAGATGTGAGTAGATCACTTTTGCTATTAAACATTTGGATAGACTATTATGAAATTCAGTTTCTTCCGTCTTTTTAAATGTCCAGTGATGTTATTTTCAGCTATGCCCATTCTTGCTGCTTAGGATTTTTGTGGAATGATTTAAATTTTTTATATGTATTTATATGGGGAGGGGCATCCCATTGCACACATGTGGAAGTAATGTTATATGTAACACTACATACACACACACACACACACACACACACACACACACACATTTGGTTTTTCAGCACAGGGTTTCTCTGGGTAGTCCTGATTGTCCTGAAACTCACCCTGTAAACAGGCTTGGCCTCAAACTCAGGGATCCATCTGCCTCTGCCTCCTGAGTGCTGGGATTAAAGGCATGCGCCACCACACCTGGCTCACTAATTGTTTTTTAGTAAATAATACTTCATTTGCTCTCTCTTTCTTTTGTATCTTTCTTCTTTTCAAAGGTTTTGTGTGTGTAGGGGTATACACAGGTCATGTGGTCCTAAGTTAACGTAGGATGTCACTTCTCTACCTCTATGTTGTTTGAGACAGGGTCACTTTTGTTATTGTTGCTGTTGTTGGCTGCTGTGTGTGCCAGGCTAGCTGGGTCCAGGAGCTCTTTAGAATTCTCTATTTCCCATCTTGCTGTAGGAGTGGCAGGATTACATGTGTGCTGCCATGCCTGACTCTTACATGGGTTCTGGGTTTTTAAATATGCAGGGCAAGTACTCTACCCGCTGAGTCAGCCCCCCAGCTCTCTTTTTTTTATGTCACTTTTCTTTTACCTAGTTTTGTTACAGAATGCTTTCTGATTTTTGCCTTGTTTTTCAATGAGGTCGAAATAGATGCCAAGGTCAGCTCTTTACAAGTAATAAGATGAGAAGACTATTTTTTTTGGATATGATTTTGCCTCATCTACTCTGAGCCAATGTGTCACACCATCATCCACTCAGTTCTCTGAGCATTCCAGATGGAATGGAGATAATTTTGGACCAGTGTGGATCATTCTTACAAACCTTTGTTCTAAAATATATTGAATTGTTGTAAGTTTCTTCTGTGTTGCCTGATCATTCATGTGACACTGATTGTCCCCTCCCTTCCCTTACAACTATAACTTTGTTTATATGAATATGTGTCAGTTCCTTGTTTGGGACACTGTCCACTACTCTGTAGCATGGAGCTATGGTCACAGGGTTTTCTGTAATACAGCCAGGTCAAAGAGTAGCATCTCAAGAAAGTGAAAAATCATGAACTGCTAGGGTCAGGAATTGCTAGATCTTTACTGTCTTGTTTTGTATATGTTAACATATGGAATGCATGAGTAGTTGTAGATATAGACACTCAGGAATGCACACACACACACACACACACACACACACACACACATACACACGTATATTTAGAGAGAGACACAGAGAGAAAGACAAACACAAAGAGACACAGACAAAGACAAAGACAGAGACAGAGGCACACAGAGACAGAGATAGAAACAGAGAGACAGAGAGAGAGACACACAGACAGAGCCAGAGCCAGGGAGCCAGAGAGCCAGTAATATCTTAATGCAGGCATCAAGCCTTAGAACGCTCCCAGTACCACAGCTTTTGGCAGGAATGTGCTGAAGTTTGTAGTTAGGCTAGCGTTCATGCTCTCCTAGAAGATAAAATTATCATTGGGTTTCAGCAACTATAGAATTTTAATGAGTTTTAGAGAAGAGATTAATAAAGGAATGCCTTTATTACTTGTACATATATTTATAAAGCACCAGTTTTTGAAGAAAAATATAAAGCATATTACTTAAAGTATATTTTGTTTTATGATCAATATTACTTTAAAATATTTATTTATTTATTTATTTTTCTTATTTATTTGGTGTGCATGCATTCCTCAGGGCACATGCAGAGGTCAGAGGGTACTTTGTAGGGGGTCGATTCTTTCTACCATGTAGGTTCCAGGGATAGACCTCAGGTTGCAAGGCTTGGAAGCAAGTGCTTGCCCTGCTGAGCCATTTTCCCAGTCCTCATTTATATTATGAAGGATGCCAATGTTGAGTAAATATTTTAAAAGAGAGAGCTTGCCATCTGGAAGTCTCTGGTTATCCAGTAAGTGGGGTGAGGGTTTAGTATTCCATAAGAGGCTCTAGTGACAAAGAATGAATGATCTCCGATTTTCTCCCAATGAAGTAAGTTTTTCTTGGCTACTGTTCTTAAGAGAATTCCATCTTCAACCTCTATCCTTATTATCTAAGAAACAATCATCGACTATTCCTAGCTGCTCTTTTTAATTCCTTGTGAAACAACCTTTTCTCTCTCTCTCTCTCTTTTTTTTTAGACTAGGTCTTATGTAGCCCACGATGGCCTCAAACTTGCTATATAGTAGAGGACAACCTTGAACTCCTACCCCTTTTGCCTCCCAAGTCCTGAGACTACAGTCATCTGTTACCTCACCTGGCTCAAGCCATTTCTTCAGTGATTGAATTTAATGGCATAACTTAAAGTAACACAAGCCAATTTTCTATTTCAATATACTTGAGTAACTTACTGTACTTGTAGGGGACGTTGACCTTTCTATTTCAGTTTTACTCATTTTGTTACAAGTCATTCAATTTCTGTGCTAAGAAAATTAATATAATTATATCATTTTCCTTAAATGAGAGCAAACATTCACACTCGTATTCACAATCCATTGTGGTGTGGCATACTACTTACAATAACCCTAATCCTTTTATGTTTTCAAGTCAAAGACTTGAGTTAAAACATTTCATTTTTATTATTTTATATGACCACTAAAAATGAACCATTTGTTCTATAGCTTATCACCACCATTGTAGAGAAAGTAAACAGAAACTTCAAGAGTATAAGATAACTCATGTAAGAACACATTGCTAATAAGAGAGAGGATCCAATTTCTAAATTAACTATGAGTTTTAGCATAACTAATATATTCATCTTTGGAGAATGATAGCCAGATTGGCTAATGTGGGAGAAAGAAGTTGAACTGAGTAAACATCTTGTGAAGACTTTGAAAAGTAGCCATGTGCAGTAACTAGTTGTGTCGTTTTCTGCTGCAAGTAGATGAAAGCTACTTACACTGAGAATTTTATGCCATTCTAAAACCATACAAGAATATACTGCAGTTGGAAAGTTTCTCCAGTCCCGCCAAGCCTCTGCAGTCCTGTGGCCTGCTTATAAAATAATCACTCAGAAGCTTATATTAATTATAACTGCTTGGCCATTAGTTCAGGCTTATTACTGACTAGCTCTTACACTTAAATTAACCCATAATTCTTATCTATGTTTAGTCACATGGCTTGATACCTTTTCTCAGTTCTGCCTTGTCATCTTGCTTCCTCTGTGTCTGGCTGGTGACTCCTGACCCAGCCCTTCCTCTTCCCAGAATTCTCCTCATCTGCTCGCCCTGCCTATACTTCTTGTCTGGCTACTCGCCAATCAGCGTTTTATTTATCAACCAATCAGGAGCAACACATATTCACAGCATACAGAAAGATATCCCACAGCAATATACAGTGGAAGGTAATTGCATTCAAAGCAAATATATTTCCTGGAGTCATAGCAACAGAACTCTAAAGAGAGATCCATCTCTCTAACTCACCATTGTTACAAACAGTGATGGGCCACTTTTCTGGGATCCTATTGTTTTAGTAAATTTTCTTGTTGCTACAACAAAAAATACTTAACCAAAGAAACTTAAAGAAGGCAGAGTTTATCTTGACTGATAGCTCAAGGTTACAGTCCAGCCCTACACAGAAGTTATGGTAACAGGAGCCTGAGGAAGCTGGTTGCATTTTGTCTTCAGTCAAGAAACAAAGTAAGAGCTCTAGCATCCAGCTCTCTTTCTCCTTTATCTGTAATCTAGAAATTGGGATTATGTAATAATGTTACCATATGTAAAATCTTATGACTTCAATGAATGTACTCTAGAAACTCTCTCAGACATGGCCAGAGCTTTCTATCCAAGATGGTTCTAGATCCTTCCAAATTTACAATCAATAGTCACTGTCACAGCTTTGTTAGTACTATGTTTATTCATTATATAACTAAACTTTCTCTGTAAGATACACCATCCCAGACTTTTAACAAATAAGAAAGAATTTTACTGCCATAAAAAAGATGGTGCTTCTTAGGTTGTGTCTTTTGCTTCAATACAATTTAAGAGGAAGACCAAATGAACTTCAATGGTTGGAAAATGGAAGCATGTCAAATAGCAAAAGAAATAGTTAAATGGCAGACTTAGTTCCATCTCGCAAGCATGTGGGAGGCTGTCATTTTACTATTTGAATGTAAAGTCTTGAAATCACAAAGTATGGAAAAGAGGGTAGAATAATAAAAGCCCCACATTTGCTGCTGCACCCATTCCGGAGGCTGAGGCAAAGCAGAATGGGAGGATGGCACTTGCATTTCAGCACTCAGAATATGGTCTTGTTCTCTTTGAATCCTTTCAGCCTAGTACTCGAGGGTTTATTGTTATTTCAAGTCAATCTCATTTGTTTCTGCTTTTATGCTTGACCTTCATCCCTCAGAAATGACACAAGAATCAGGGTATTAAAGGGATCTACTCAGTGTTTCTCCACTGTTTTGTTCACTGGTCTTTTAAACCAAGTCATGTAGAAAAAGTGCCCTGTATTATTATGAGTTACAATGTAAGTGCCCTGTATTATTATGAGTTACAATGTATCTCCTAAATTAGCTACAAAGAATGAAGTACACATGTTTTCCCCTGGTTGTGGACACAGGCATTGGGTCCTTGTACCATCTATTTCTGGAACTCTGGCAGAGTGGCAGTCAACTGCAGTTCTTCCTGAAGGGTTCATTGTAATAATGCTAAACAGGACTCAGTGTGCTCTTAGATGGAGGCTTCAATTCCTCCTATGCTGCTGGCAGGAACCCTTGCTGGGCTCCTTGTCCTATAAGTTTCCTAATAGAGTGCATTGTAGTATACCTGCAACTTAATGAGAGAAAGAAATGGTGGTACCAGGTTGAGAGAATGCCAAGATATAAGCCAGTCTTCTGTCACTTAATTGGAGAAATGACATCCATCAATTCTGACATATGCAACTTTCTTACAGTTGTTAGGTTGATCTCCTACTAAAGATAGAGAAATTGCAGAAGCCTGTGGATACACCAAGGTGATAGGGGACATTGTTAGTCACCCTGGTGGCCTGCCATTGGATCTGTGTTTGTAGATTCCAGGAGACACAGCCAGACTTCATTGCATGTAATTTAACTCTCCCTTATTTCTTTGACACTAAACTAACTATAAAGAAGTTTATCATGTCAGTCCCCACCAATAAAAAGAGAGAGTGAATGTTTCCTCACTTTAAGCAAAGTGACCTACTTTGTTTTACTGATAATAAGAGAAAATGAATGGAGATAAAGGATGTTGACTAGTCAGGTGCTAGCGGTGCATATACATGTGTGTAAATCAAAGCTGAGTTAGAAAGGTTTCTAGGAGTTCGAGGCCAGTGGGGGCTACATAGTACATAATGAGTTTCAGAACAGCCGGGACTACAGATAGAGACCTTTTCCTCAAAGCCCAGAAAATAAGAACTATGCTTTATAGTCTTAACTTTGTACTTTTGAAAGAAGGCAAAGTTCTGAAATAATGATCTTTAAAAATTACAATAATTTATTCTTTCTCTTTCCAGATAGCTCTGGAATGGATTGGTTTAATTGTCATATAATTATACCTCTAGTACAACACAGATCATATAACATTTAATATATACAACAAACTTAGAGAAATTTCAGGTGGTCTCAAATTCATCTAAGATTGACTTCCTTGATATTATTAAAAATAAATTTGAATTTTTAGCTCTGTTTGGATGTTTTCCTTTGTGCTATTGCTATTTTGATACTGATTTATTTGTACTTTGTACAGGTCTGAAGATTAAGGACATAAAATATAACTATATTCTATTAATTTACAACTTTCTCATTTAACATATTAAGGTCCTGGTAAACCTTACAAATGTTTTCAGAATTTTGAGAACATCTCACCAAGATTGTGGCTAATTTTCGATTTTGTAACACTATTATTCTAAGTGCATTCTCATTTTTCTTCCTAATTCAACTCCCATGCCCTCTCGTACAGCCTGTGCTCAGTAGAGTATCCAGAAATCCCCTTCCAGTGTTAGTTTCTGGCAGCACTCACCAATGGCTTCTCACTTCTCTCAAAGGTGAGTGACACTATTTTATTTCAAAACACCAAGAGCCTTCAACTGAGGCCATCATCATTTCCAACTCCACTGCCTTAATAATTTGCTTTGTGCTCACCATGTAGGATAGGTAATTGCGGTTCCCTTGGTCACTAGGAGTGGGCATTTCTGCCTTTTCACAGGCTAAGCCTTCTGTCTTAAATGATGTATTCTTACCCACTTCCTTAACTAGTTCCACCATCTTTCTCAGTAAGCCCAGAAGTATTTCACCAGATTCTTGCTAGATCACATTTAAAAGTTGAGTACCACATCCACTGAGCCTTTACTCCCATTACCATCTTTTTTCTCACCTTCTTAATTCAGTATCAGGTAAGCATTTAAACTTTGCATTGTTTCTCCATGAGGTCAGGATTTTTATTTTCTTCTATGCCACTGGAATAATGGCTGGAGTATTCTGTGGCAAGATGCTAAAGAATATTTTAAAAATAAAGTTTCCATTTTTTCCCCACAGTAATAATTGGACTTGAGCCCTCCCTGTCCTACTTCTGACACGAATAGACTATCTGCATTGCTTTCTTTCCTTGTAGTAAGGCTGCTGCCTGTGTTAGTTTCTTGTTATTAAGTAAGTGCACAACATATAACCTGGCTTCCCTGGGAACTCTGAAACTCAATAGTTTGACTCTATATTTAATAACGCTGCTTCTGATTCACCAGCAAGTATTTATTATTAGCTATGCATTTATTTTTGGCTAGGTTTACACAATAATTAGTGCACATTTAATTAGAATATTGTCTCACACTTGATTCCCTTATGCTTTGCCACATACACACATATACACTTAGTCTAATGTTGGGAAATAATATTATTCCTTTTTCATTTCTCCATCATATTTTCTTTCAACAAGTAAAGAGGTTTGTCCATATTGCCTGTTTTTTTTTTTGTTTGTTTGTTTATTTGTATAACATCTCTCACTCTTGCTTTACTGGTCTGGATCAATGCTTATCAGGATTCTCTGAGAAACATTAGGTCAAACCTAATAAGGCAAAATGCAATCAAAGCAGATCCACACAACTTCTGTAATTTAGGTATACAACCCTACTTAGGGTCTCCAAAATTAGAGTTACATAATCTGACTTTAAGGATTTTTTTTTAATTGGAAGAATTACAGGACAGTGTGGCTTCTACAAGCACTGGTTTCCAGTCTTAGGTTAAACCAATTCAAGATATTAGTTAGAGTTTAGAAGTGAGATTATTACTGTTGATTGGACATATGCTGGTCCTGTATGTTAGGATGGTTAACAGAACTGCAGTATATAATCTGGAGGGGGTTATTACCACCAAGCAGTCATCCCCTAAGTCCCACAGTGGAAGTGACTAAGCATTTGGGATGGTAGCAGCAAGAAAATATAAAACGTTCTCAAAGTGTGTCCTAAGGGAGAGCGTTTAGAAATTTAATATTGAGGGAAAGGTACTGAAGACACAGTTGAAAGGAAGAGTTTCCATTTCAATAAAAACACAGACATTTTAGCAGAAAGAGGCCCTGGAAGTGGAATGTGTTTCTTAGTAAGAAAATGAACTCGACATTGCAGGGCATGTTCAGTGGGGCTACAGATGTTCAAGCATTCAAAGGAGTCTGAGGTTAACAATAGTTTATTCTTCCATCCTATACTTGCAGGTTTCTTTAAAAAAAAAAGGACAAAAGAAAGCCAGTTGAAGAAGGACTAGAGTTGTGTTTAAGGTGGAGATGGTATCTATTTAATATGATAAAGAAACTCACTGAAATTGCATCTCTGTAAAGTCACAGGAGAAGCAATGTCAAAAAGCAAATAAAACTTAAAGCCTCGATGAAAGCACACATTGAAATCTACAAGCAGCAGTATTTTTAATCTAAGGGAAGGCAGGATATAAATCAAGCCGTTCAGACCAAGCAGGGCTCAAATCACCAAATAATAACCTCAAGCTGGGAGAGGTGCTGGCTTCTGTAACAGTGTGTAAG
Organism: Peromyscus eremicus; assembly: GCF_949786415.1. Taxonomy (NCBI): domain Eukaryota; kingdom Metazoa; phylum Chordata; class Mammalia; order Rodentia; family Cricetidae; genus Peromyscus; species Peromyscus eremicus. Next base: position 23,717,655 of record NC_081428.1, on the reverse strand, counting down.
GACACGAGAAACGCTGTTTTTCTCTGTGACCTTCATATATTCCGGACAAAGAAAAGGCAGGAGCAGCCTGCGTGGTGGAATAAATCAGCACACAGTGTGTTGTGCTGTCTGGAAGGGCGGAACCAAAGGAGGTGGAGTATTAAGAGAAAAAGTCGTTAGACTCATAGGAGAGAAGTTCCAGCTGTGTGGTCACCACGATGTTATCACTGGGCTGACTGTGAAATGTTCCAAACAACAGGATTTCCAACAGAGCACACAGTCACTTACTCACCTTGAACATTTTTATGAGTAAACCAAGAGTAGCCAAACAGTCTTTGCACATAACAAGGAAATTTTAGAATCTTCTTTACCAGGGAGGGATACGTGCCCTCATTACCAGTGATGGATAAGGGCCAACGTCTTTTCCATGTAAGATTACATTGTCACAGAGATATTGACACCACTTCACACTGATTGTATTTGTGTAGTAAACAAGTGGAGAACACAGAAAAAGACATAAGGTTGTTCTTTCCTCTAAATGGTTAAGAATGACCTCTTGTTCTTCCTTTTGGGGGAATAGGTCAGTAGGGGTGGAGGTCATTCCCTCCTCGATAGAAAGCAGACATATTTAGATTATCTGTTTCAGCAAGATATAGCACGAGGAAGATTTCAAGCAAATATATCTGTAACTATGGAGAGGAATACTGAGTATGAGATGTTACAGCGTCTTGATGTGGAACCTCCTCATCCCTGTTGAAAGTGTGCCGCCATTTTGTACTTAATTTTGACAGGACTGCAAAACAAAAACAAAAGCAAAAAAAAAAAAACCCTGCTGTGTTTTTCCCTTGAGTTGTACAAATAACTGAAAACATGTTAGACTTATATTGCTTTACATTTATTGACTTGTTTATGTATATGTATGTGACCCATATGAACTACAGGAAGATATGGAGGTCAGAGGGCACCATATTGGATAGAGTCAGTTCTTTCTTTTGACCATGTTGAGGTCTGGGATCAAGCTCAGGCAATCAGGCTTCACAGATGGTGAGTTTATCCAATGAGGCTTCTTGCCATCCCTGGCCCTGGGTTTCCATTTGATACCCAAATCATGTACTAAAGCTGGACTTTGTGGAAGGACAGAATAAATGTAAGTGATATCTTTACTTTTCAAGATGGAAAAGAACAAGTCTATCTAACATGTTTCCATACTAGATAGGTTGACTAAAGCTTACAATAAACTGAAGCTATCAGATAGGATAGTGGGGACATCATTCTAGAATGAGGGCTTTATGCATTTGCAATCTTGATTCTCCTAGGATCATTCTAGAAAAATAGAGTTCCAAGCTGCCATTCAATAGGAGCTGTCATGTTGTAGAATATTATTTTAAGGTGTGTTACTTTTGTTTATGCTTTGGAACATTTGTTTAATGGTGCAAAGATGTATTTGGTTACATAAAATTCACCTGCAGTCAGGAGGCTGAGTCAGCAACTAGCTGACAGGAAGTGGTAGGGAGGAGCCAGGTGAGAAAGTTGTAGTGGGTAGCCATTCCAGCTTTGTTCTGGAAGTTCCTTGTAGTGGGTAGCCATTCCAGCTTTGTTCTGGAAGTTCCAACCCCCATTGAGACTTCGGCAACTGTCACGCCTACAAGGCGGGGCCAAGGGAGGCGCCTGGGGACCCGAGATCTGGATCGGTGGACACTCTCTTGGTTCCAGGACCCTGGATAGTGGAGGTGGACAAAGCAGAGCTCCAGAGAACACCGCTGGACTGTGATACACCTTCCCCAGACCCCTCGACCTACCTATCCCTTAATTTGTAAGTTATGCCATTAAATAAATCTCCTTTTAACTACGTGGAGTGGCCTTAATAATTTCACCAATATCGCCCAGCTAGCTCAGTCGGTAGAGCATGAGACTCTTAATCTCAGGGTTGTGGGTTCGTGCCCCACGTTGGGCGCCAGATATTGGTGAAATTATTAAGGCCACTCCACGTAGTTAAAAGGAGATTTATTTAATGACATAACTTACAAATTAAGGGATAGGTAGGTCGAGGGGTCTGGGGAAGGTGTATCACATTCCAGCGGTGTTCTCTGGAGCTCTGCTTTGTCCACCTCCACCATCCAGGGTCCTGGAACCGAGAGAGTGTCCGATCCAGATCTCGGGTCCCCAGGGTCCTCCCTTGGCCCCGCCTTGTAGGCGTGACAGTCGCCGAAGTCTCAATGGGGGTTGGAACTTCCAGAACAAAGCTGGAATGGCTACCCACTACAAAAGTGGTAGGGAGTAGCCAGGTGAGAAAGTGGTAGGGAGTAGCCAGGTGAGAAAGGGTTATAAGGAAGGGCTAGGAGAAGCAAGAGGGCTTTTTGGAGGATGTGAGAAAGGAGAGGAGGTGAGCTACTTGCTCTTCATCCTCTCCGAAGAGCAGAATTCCACCTTCACCTTTGCATCTTGAGTTCTTTAGAGGGACAGAGGTTTAGTTAAGTTTCTTTTGTAGCTTTTCAAGAGTTGGAGCCAGAGGAAACTGAATTTCCTCTGGCTATGGCCCTTTTGGCCTCACCGCTGAGGTAGCAGCAGAGCTGCATTTGCTGATTAGGACAGCTGTGGCTTAAAAGGCAGCAACAATTAAATAAAAGGACAGCACTGTTATGCTAAATAGATAAGAAACTAGGAAAATATTGCTATGACAAAAGATGTTTAAAATGAGACATATGTCTTTATGCTGGATACAGTATCACTGTGTGTTTGTATAGATAAGCCATGGTGAGAGTATGAACTCTCACAATGACGATAATCTTGAGAGACTATTTTTAAAAATTAAGATACATTGTGTAATTGAAATCATCTTTTTACATTAACTTCAAAATTTATTCTAATTTTTCTTCAATTGGATATAAATAAGATTAGGGTGTATTTAGGAATATATATGCATAGGTATACCTATATGCATATAATAACAACTAGCTAAATAAAGAGGCCATGAATTTGAAGGAGAGTAGTGAATGGTATATGAGAGGGTTTAGGAGGAAAGGGAAGAGAGAAATGTTTTAACTAAATTAGAATCTCAAAAGGAAAAATAAATAAAAACAATTAAAAAAAAAGAAATGAAAGGCAGTCCAACCATGCCTTTATCCCAGTACTTGGAAAGCAAAAGCAGGCAGATAGTTGACAGACAGGGCAATGGGAAGGAGGGGGAGAGAGAGAGAGAGAAAAGAAAGAAAAGAGTGAAGGAGGGAAAGAAAAAGGCCCAAAGCTTCATTGTCTGAGAGAGAATGAAAACGTATAAAAATTGTGCTGGACTGGGCCTTCTGGATGGGCGAGACAGTTGTTTGGCTTGAACTGTATAGGCGGCCCCCAGGCAGTGGGGTCAGAACCCGTCCCTAGTGCATGAGCCGGCTTTTTGGAACCGAGTACCTATGATGGGACACTTTGCACAGCCTTGGTGCAGGAAGGAGGGGCTTGGACTTGCCTCAACTGAATGTACCAGGCTCTGCTGACTCCCCATGGGAGACCTTGCCTTGGAGGAGGTAGGAATGGGGGGTGAGTTGCGGGGGAAGGCTGGGGGGTGGGAGGACAGGGGAATCTGTGGTTGGAATGTAAAATGAATAGAAAATCTCAATAAAAAAGGAAAAAAATTGTAAATCATAATAAATTTTCATACAAAGCATAAAAAGCACTCTTATAACTTAAAAAGATGACACAGTTTAGAATGGGAAAAATATCTGAATCTTCTCTCCAGAGATCTAAGAATGTCCAATAAGCACACAAAATAGATACTCAGTATGTTTAGTCGTTACAAAAATACCAAACAGAACTAGAAACACAAGTGTCCCAGACATGGCAGTTCACAGTTTTAATCCCAGCACTTGGGAGGCAGAGGCAAAGAGATCTGAGTTCAAGTCTAGCCTTGTCTACCTGATGAGTTCCATGCCAGCTGGGGCTACATAGGGACTTCCAGGATAGCTAGGGCTATCAGAGAGACCCTGTCTCAAAACACCAAAAAGACAAGAGATTGGTATTTTCAAAGAGTATCTGGGGAAATTTAAATACTGCCTGAGGAATCTTTTTTTTTTTTTTTTTTTTTTTTTTTTTTTTTTTTTTTGGTTTTTTGAGACAGAGTTTCTCTGTGTAGCTTTGCGCCTTTCCTGGATTTCGCTCTGTAGACCAGGCTGGCCTTGAACTCACAAAGATCCCCCTGCTTCTGCCTCCCAAGTGCTAGGATTAAAGGCGTGCACCACCACCGCCCGGCTATCTTAAAGTGTTTCTCCTAACTTGGAAAACAATTACTAATTTCTCAAAATATTAAACAAGGAATTTTTGTATGACCCAGCAAATTATTCTGAGCTAGAAACACCAAATACAGAAATATTAATTCATACACACACAGAACTTGCTCACACAGGACCAGAGAATGACTCAGCGGTTAAAAGCACTTACTGGTCTTGTAGAGGACCTGTGCTCTATCCCCAGTACCCATCCATCCATGATGCCAGTTCCAAGTGATCCAGTGCTCTTTTCTGGCCTCTGTAGGCACCAGATATCCATGTAGTGTACTTACATATATACAGATGAAACATCCATATACGTACAATAAAAGTAAATCTTAAAAAAAATCTGTGCCTACACATACTCACACGTTACTCATAAAAAATCGAGTAGAAAGTCCCAAATATATCTCAGCTGACAAATGGACAAATAAAATATGATCTATCAGTACAGTGGGATGCTATTCAGTAATAATATGTGCTGTAATAATGATGGACTTTAAGGAAAGAAATCAGTCACAAAAGAGCATACGTTGTGCACCTGAAATGTAAAGAATAGGCATGTTGTAGAGACAGAAATAAGCTTGGTTGGGCTGGGGAGATCTAGGGCAACAGACTAAATAATGAGTGCCAACTGATAGGAGCTGGGCATCTTTAAGAGACAGCTCATCTATTTTAAGGGTAAACTTCAAGGCAGTTGTAAAACCATATGAATAAAGGCACCAAACACTGAAGAAAGAATAAGGCTATGGAATTGGGTTCAATATTTTGCTGTCAAAATAAATATATTTTTGCCATTTTTTATAAGCTTGCTAATTATAAAGTTCCTAATGCCCCTTTCAGTGTGTTGGAGAATAACTTTCATTTCTAATATTAGTCAGTGTTTTAAAAGAAATTGCTAAAATGCATTACAACCTCATTAATGGGTTTTGTGTGGAATTTAGAAGGAAGGAAAATTCGTTAGGTTAAGAATATCAAAAGGAACAGGAGAGGTGAGGAAAGTTTAGAATATGTTCATGTAATTGGCTGGAATTATCACATTTATCTCTCTGGGTCTTGAACTGAAGAAAGAAATTCATTAAAGGAAGATTAGAAACTTTCTACTCCCTAACCTTTCCTGCTAAGTTTCAATTATTTAAAAGTATCCCTTCCCCATCCCAATCACCTTGTGTTACTTGGATAGCTAGCTACACTTCAAGTTTTTGTTGTTATTATTTTGGCTACACGAAGACACTTAGTTAAAAGAAAGCCTGGTATACAGAACCTCAGTCATAAAACCATTAACAAATCTTTCACCGTGGTTATGCTTTGTAATAGCCAATTCCATAAACTCTTCTTTTTCACTTGTAGCCAATTTACTATCATATCATAAATCTCAAAGCCACCCTCCCTCAATCTCATTAAAAGAGCAGCTTTAATCTCTTTTTCTAGGCCCCTTATCTCCAGGAAAACATATTCAATAGCAGAGATCATGGTGGGGCTGTCTAGGATTACTAAAATTTCATTACTTCCATAAAATTTGTCACAGTGCATTTGCAGATAGGCCATGAATTATCCTTGAATGCTACACCTGTCAAAATAGATGATTTGGGCTCCTTTGGAGATGGGACTTGCTAACCTCATTATCCTCTCAATCCCGACTTTCCTGAGACTCTCTGATGATGTGAAATATAAAGAGCTTCACGGATTTAAAGAAAGCTTTGAGAGGAAAGGCTAGCAGAAAGCAGGTAGAACACCCAGAAGCCAGATGAAATTTGACCCAAAGAGATGACCAGCTTGGCAGAAATCAGGGACATGTCCTTCCATGGGTTTCCTTTGGATTTCTACAAAGGCTGTAACATGACAACTATTAATTAATTAGGGGAAAGGATACTTTGTTCATTTTTTATTTACATTGCATGAGGGGAAAGTAGTTCTTTTTCCACTCATATTTCTTTCTTTCTTTCTTTCTTTTTTTTTTTTTTTTTTTGGTTTTTCGAGACAGTGTTTCTTTGTGTATAGCTTTGCTGTAGACCAGGCTGGCCTTGAACTCACAGAGATCTGTCTGCCTCTGCCTCCCGAGTGCTGGGATTAAAGGCGAGCACCATCTCCACCCAACTTATATTTCTTTTATGCTTTAAATAATGAACAGGCTCTGTGAACAGCCTCTATATTAGGTTTTGTGCTGAATTTCTAGGATATTTGTTCCTTCAATTCAGAGAAAGAGTAGTTTCTGCACTCAAGAGGTTATATTCTGATTCATTATGTATTTCAGCATAGTAAATAAATGCTGAGACTTTGATAGTCAAGTGCACAGGGAAGGAAAAACGAAATTTACTACAAATGGGGAAGTACAGGACATACCACAGAAGATGTGAACTTTGGGTTGGTAACTGAATGAAGAGTTAAACAGGAAAGCAGGCTATCAACGGACAGGCAACAGGTGTGATGTCCTGGATATGTAGGACCTCTGGAATATGGCCATAGCTTCTAGTCAGTGTACTGTTTGAGCACTTGGAAATGAAGAGCCTTACACATTTGGTCAAGGGACCTGAACTGCCTCTGGAACGCTGTAGGGGAGTCATGATAGGATTTCAAGCAGTGAAATGAAAAGTAGTAATGTTTCTCTTCTCAAAGCCTGTGCCAGTCATGAGAATATAACTCCGAGGGGTGATGAAGTGTAAGAAAAGTCAGATGTAAGCATTCTGTGTTGGAATCCAGACACATGGAAGATGAAATTATGATAATGGTAAGAAGAGGAGGGCTGGCCACAGGTAAACCTGAGACACCTACAAGGGAGTGTTGAGACGCAGAACACAGAGGCTTTGGTGCTTCGTGGGAGATTTAGACAAGCAATAACTGACTAGGTAAATAGCAATTTCATGTTCTGAAATAGACAAAAACAGAGATGAACAGATGAAAGTTATTTTTAGCTTCACTGTTTCTGATATTTTTAGCCTGACTGTAGAGCATCCTAGGAAAGATATTGTGGAAGCATTCCAGTACATCGCAAAGCCTGAAGAGGTGCACAGAGCGTGGCAAAGGCAGATGAATTCTTGTCCTGACATTCCTTGCCTGAGGCGTCAAGCCGTGATTGGGTCCTGAGCCTCAGAAACAAGCTTCATTCCCGAGCACACTCGCCCAGTGCGTCCTGCCTTCTGTCTGAGGGTGGAAACATTGCCTTTGTTTGAGGCATCAGGTTCCCATGGGATCTGATGGTGGCCCTAAGACGAGGGTGAAGGGAAGGGGCACTAGCTTCAAACCACAGACACGTCTCTGCTTGTATAATCAACTCTGCTTAACCAATGAAAGACGCTTTCCAAAAATCCAGACTATAATGGGTACTTAGATTCAGTCTTTGTTTTTGCCATCTCTGTTACCACAACTATTTTAAGTGTTGATTTATGAATTTATTAGTAATGTATCGGTTAATTTTCTTTTCTCTGTGGTAAAACACCCGAGAGAACACCCCCAAGAAAGAGAAGCGTATTTATGTGTAATGTTAAGGGTAAGATGGAAAAAAAAAAAAAAAGTATGGAATCTATCATGGCAAGGGAAGCATGGCAGTTGGAATGGCTTGGCCCAAGGCTGCAGAAGGTTTTAGTGACCAATCATGTTTTTATTATAATATTTTAAAAAATTTTTTGAGATTATAATTACACCATTTTCTCCTTCTCCTTCTTCTCGCCAACCCCCCTCCCCCATGTATCCATCCTTTATTTCCTTCAAATTCATGGTCTCTTTTTCTTTAATTGTTGATATGTGTGTATGTGTGCATGTGTATTCCTAAATATATATAAATACAACATGCTCAGTCCATATGATATTACTTGTATGTCTGTGTCTTCAGGGCTGACCTTACCAACATGGCTGCCTAAATGTGGCCTGAGCAGTGTGACCAGTTACTTTTTAAAGGCACGACAGGAAATGGAGAGAGAGTCAACCTAGTACTGGAGGGGTGACATAACCCTCAGTTATCTACCCCTAGTGGTATCCACCTACCAGCAAGGTCTCACCTCCTATTGATTCAACAATTTCCCAGGACAGTGCCAACTAGGAGCCAACTGTTAGAACATACGACACTGTTCACATTGCAACTCTGACAGCTAACAAAGTGATGAGATAAATGTCATCTACATTATTTCAACAAGTCAAATTAATAGTTAAAAAATAGTTTAAAAAAAGGAATTTTAGTGAATTTTTTTTTCTTTTACAGAGAAGGGACATAATGTGAGCATTCCACTAGTTTTCCTAAGCTGAAGGTAATAAAACTTGTTTTACTAGATTGAAATAATATTTTAATGTTCTTGAAACCGTATTTCAGTCATTGATTTCATAAATTTTTTTTATTTTTTTGACACTGTTGTGAGTTCTAAATGTAAAACAATATACTTGACAGTTGTCCTAGTTAAGGTTACTATTGCTATGAAGAAACACCAGGACCAAAAGCAACCTGGAGAGGAAAAGGTTTATTTGACTGAAACCTCCACATATGTGACACAGCCTAGTCTATCACTGAAAGAAGTCTGGACAAAAACTCAAACAGGGCAGGGTCTTGGAGGCAGGAGCTGATGCAGAGCCCGTGGAAGGATGCTGTCTACTAGCTTGCTCATCAGGGCTTGCTTGCTCACCAAGACTACCACCCACAGTGGGCTGAGCTCTACTCCACCAATCACCAATGAAGAAAATTCCATACAGGCTTGCTTACAGCCAGTCTTATGGAGGAATTTTCTTAATTGAGGTTCCCTCCTCATAGATGACTTTAGCTTGTGTCAAGCCGATATAAAACTGACCAGCCATCAGTGTTTTTGTACAGGACAGGGCCATTGTACATATGAGCTCACTCACCGCAACTGGGCTACATACAGTCCTAAGACCCACACAAGTTCAAACAGACAAAAATCTCAGCAGGGAGGGAGGAGGGGATCACCAAGCCCCATCCTGAGCAGAGGTGCTATTGATACTTGATGACTGCTGTGGAGGGAGAGTCTGTTCTGGAGTGCATCGCCTGAGAGGTTACTCATGATCCTGCACCTATGCCCATGAGTTAGAGGCAACACTAAGTGGAGTGAGTGGGTTTGAAGCAAAAAAGGAATGAAATTGGAAGTGAAAAGTGGTAGTGGGGGAAATAGGTGAGAAATAGCAGAGGGGAGATGAGGTACAGATTGGATTAAGACATGATTATGTACTTAGGAAATTCTCAGGTCTAAAAAATTAATAATCAAGTAAGACAAAACAAAACATGTTTGATAGTAGACAAGAAAGCAATAATAATTTCAAGTATAAATAAACAGAAAAGTCAAAACAAAATAATTAAAAGGCATGGAAAGTATGAAGCAGATAAAATCTAAGAAAGGTTAGATATGGTTTTTATAAGCAATGGTGGTCAATAAATCCGAAATATTGGAGCAGGGAATATGTCTCTGAGGAAGTGACAGCTAAAGACTGACCTCAGTCATGGAGGAAGCTCAGCATAAAAAGATCTGGGAATCCAATGCTCCATCCAAGCCATAGGAAAAGCCAGGCAGTAGAATCAGCTTGCTTATTCTGAAGCAGCAAGAGAACATCTTATAGGAGATGAACATGGGATGAGAGCAAATTACAAAGTCTACACACCTCATAGACCCTGGTGAAGAGTTGGGTTTGATACTAAATATATTGGCAAAACCCTGGAAACATTTAAGCAGGGGAATGAGGCTGTGGTATGGACCTTAGGTCCGTTAATACGGAGCCAGGTATGGTTGCACATACCATTAATTCATCATTCAAAAGTTAGAGGCAAGAAAATTGGGAGATCAATGCCAGCTGTACCTACCTGAGACCTTGACACACAGAAACAAAACAAAGCAAAAACAAACAAACAAAATAATTCACCAGAAAACAACAGCAGCATCCCCCTGCCCACTCCCCCCAACACCAACAGGGAATCATTCTGCATTCTTTGAGAAACTAAGAATGATAGATTAATAGTGAGGGTGGAATTCTCTGCCTACTTATACATAGTCTCCACTACCCTAGCCAGGCGAGCAGACCACCATCAGGAGCTGGTTAGAAAAACTCAGCTAAGTATTAATCAAAGAAACATGTAATTTAATAAAAGAGATTCTCCCCGACTGGAAGCTATCATTAAATCATTTTCCAACAACCACGGAAATCCATAAAGAATGTCATCTTTTTATCTTTAAGTATTTATTTCTCCAGACTCAGCTATATGTTTTAGTGGTGAAAAAATCACTTTAAAAATAGGGAGAAAAGCCTCCTTTTCTGTCTTTGCATGCGTTTTATGCACAAAAATATAATGCATTGTGACTAGTTCAAAGCGTTCAACTCTTAAAAGAAAATTACATTTAAACATTTGAAAGAGCTAAGCAGTTAAATAAAGGCATATTATATATGGAGAAGAAAGAGGATGGGGAATTTAGTTAACTAAAGTCAGTACTATAGATTCACTATAAATTGTAAGATGCAAAGAACAGTTTAACTGTACAATTTCTGGTGAAAATTTTGTAATCACAGTTTTTGTGGGAAGGGGAAGGACAGAAAAATGAACCATATTTTCATATACCACAATTATAGAATAAAAGGTATATAATAAAAAAGAATAATCATTCTGGTAGATATTTGGATGAAACTAGTCACCTATTTAACAGTCCAAAATGAAAAAAAGGAAAGAAAGAAGAGAAAAAAAAAAACCCTATGAACACATCTCACATAAGAGCAAAATTTGAAAATAACATACACAACAAGAGAAGCATATGTAAATAATTTATTGTCTAGGAAGTGCCTAATTATGCTAAGCAATTAGAAAGTAGAATTTGAACAATAAAGGTGAATTTTAAAGTCAGGTATCATTTGAGAGGTTGAAGAGATGGTGCCTCAATTCAGAGTGCTTCCTGCCCATTCAGAAGATGGAAGTTCAATTCAGCACCCATGCTAGGTGGCTCCCAACAGCCTGTAAGTACAGCTCCAGAAGATCCAAAGACCTTTTCTGGCCTTCACAAGCACCTGCACACATGTGGCACACACCCACATACACACATATTCATATACATAATAGAAATAAAATAGTCCAGATGTTATTTTAAACATATTGATGGAAACTTTCAGGAAGGAACAATGTCTTTTTAAAATGATTCTATTTTTAAATGTTTTGATTAAAAGTGAAGAGATACACATATTATTGATTGACTAAAAGTTATTTGAGGCATAGTAAGCCTTTTTATTTTTAAATGTTAGTGAGCTCTGTAACAGAAAGGTATGTGCCTTTTGCTTTACATTAAAATGTAGCAATGTAACCAACAAATGAGACAGTAATCCCATGTCTCACAACCTCTTCAGCAACTGTAAAAGGTCCAAAACATTACTTTGGGTGTGTCATTGACCTTTCCTCATCTTTATGTGAAACCTTAGCCATATTCTACTTGCTTGTTTGACTTCTTCACACAGTGACTAACACAGAGGCTCATATCAGGTGATGGGAAGGAAAAGGACACATGAGGCATGAAAGAGAAAGAGAGTCTTGTCAAGTTGTGGCAGACTACAGTGAGGGGACAGGAATACTAGGGAGTTGGGAGATAGAAAAGAAGTAGAACCACAAAGATGCACTTTGTTACAAAATATAATGGATCTAAAACATTATTGTATACTGATAAAAAAAACAATAACTTGAAAGAAATCTACATGTCAACCAAAACTGTTAGCATGTTATTTTCCACCAATTAATTGATTTTGAGAGTTCATAAACCACCACATGTAAGATCACAAGTTATCCATATGACAAGAATTTAAGGAGGATCCCTCTATATCAGTCTCTTCTCTTTCAGCCTCTCTTATCCTCAAATATGCCAGATCAATCTGTTTCTTTCTAGATTAACTATTAACATTGCGGTATAAGTTATACTCATTTATTTTAGTGTGCTCTCAAAAGTCTGATAATAAGGTCTTAACTTTTCTTGACTCTTTATAATTCATTTTCCACGTAGAAGCCACAGTTATTTTTAACAGAACTATTAAAACTTCAAACTATAGAGACTTTTTCATTGCAGTTACAATAACCACCACACTCTTCATGCTGGACCACATTGTCTGGTTCCTGTTAGCCTGTCTAATCCACACACTCCCACCCAGTCCCATCCTCTGAATTCTCTCCTCTCAGAACACAAAGCTCTTTCATATCCATGCTCTGTGCACTTAACCTCTCTCTGAAGGGATGACTTTTCATTTTGTTTTCTCTTGTTATTTCCGTTCTCATCAGGTATGTTTCTGCTTAAATACCATCTCTCTCCAGAGGGCTTTCCTCAATACCTTATCTATTGTTGCCCCTCAGTCATGCTGTATCTTCACATAACCTGGTTTAACTCTCTAGAGTGCACTTGCTATGATCTCTTTATATTCTCATGGGATACATGACTGCTCTGGGAACACAGATATGATTATCTCATCACTTCTGCCTGCTCACTCCTAGATTAGTACCTGGTGGCCCTTCTCAAATAGTTTAAAATGTGTCCTCCTTTGTACACACATTTTCTCTTTTCCCACCTAATGACATTCCTTTCCAGGGGAGTTAGACTGACCTCTCAATGCAGCATATAGAGTCTGCAAGTTACTTGACCAGTGACGTAATAACATTTGAAGTAGAGACTTAAAATTATGGAAGACAATGAGTCTTCTAGATCATAAATCCTTAAAGTGCCTTTAAACATTTTGCAAATATTTATGTAATAACCATTGCCTGTGATGAAAGAAAATGGAAAGCAGAGCTGGAATTGGCTTAGTGGGGAAGAATAGAACTGGAGGGTCTATGGCACTGCTGTCTAGCTGCAGCCCTTCCCTTCCCCCTCTGTTCAGACATCACTAGAACATCAACGGCAGATGCATTAGAGAGAACAAAGACCATGAACTCCACTCTTACCTTCATTTTCCTGCCTTAATTGTGTCATAGGCTTCTGTATTTTTTAGATTTGTGCTGACTCTCCTTTTATGACCTTAACACAGATGAAAATGATGTCTCAGATTACGAAGGAGGGTAATGAGGTAAAAATGGGGCAGAGATAAGATACATGAGTTATAAAACAGACAGGGGAATTTTTATGTGTGTGTATATATACATACATACATACATATATATATATATATATATATATATATATATATATATATATATATACATACACACACACACACACACACACACACACACATATATTTTTTCCACCTAACAAGTTCATTTGTCAGCAAGGAGAACTGCTTTGAGGGAGGGAGATTATTTTTGCAGCATGTGTGTAAAGTGTGCATAATAAGTCATTTAAATCAAGGTTATATGTTGTCTGGAGGCAATTATTCTCTTTCCTATTTGTCAAATGTAAAAAACCAATTGTAAGCAGTTTTGAACTGTTATTTTGTTGCAATTATGCACTCCTTTGACAAAGGATAATGATTTACTTTACAAAGAAGGTGCTGCAGGGTTGCTATATGGAATTTATAGTCTAACAGGGAGAAATAATTAACCAAACAGATACACAGGAGAGGGAGGGATGCAGCCTGATGTGAATGGGCTCATCCAAGGATTGATATATGCATTTAAAGTTCTTTGTAATCACTTTAGACCCATTTGCTAACATCTGGACATGATATTCACCCTGATGCAAATTTAATTTTGACCTCTGTTCCCTGCCCAATGAGACTTCTTCAGAAAATAGAGGCAGATGGCACTACTATCCTTTAATGTTATTTAGAAGTTGACATTAAGTGTATAGAGGCCAGAAAGGGTAAGACAAAAGTTTCCATTAATGAGCTCAGGCCCAGGAGTAAAGCATGGGAAAGTGCTAGGCAGCATCTGAGTAGCACACTGTGAATGTGCTGGGACACTGCATGGGTGAGGCTGTTTTCAAAGGCATCATCAGGCATCAGTCAAGAGGTTAGTTATGACATAGCGTGGAATGTACAGTACAATGAGAGATCCTTCCGTTGATGTGTTTTGCTCAGTTTTATGGCCAAGCTGAGGTAGATATTTGTTTATTTATAATTAGCTGAAAGATAAAGATCTTTCTTATTTATTCCTACTTGGGGCAGGGTGCTGTTATGTAGCCCTGGCTGTCCTCAAGTTCCACTTCTCCAATATTGGGATTATGGGTGTGACCATGATGGCAGGCTGATAAGAAAATATGTTTTTTTTTAAGTGAATAACTTTATAGTACCATCGTAATCAGTCTCCCCAGTGATTATTTTATGTTGAGTAGCACATGCTTTTGTACTAGGCAAGGAGCAGGCAATGAGGAACAAAGGATCACAATAAGAATAACAAGAAGGGACACACCAACTCTGGGGTGCCAAGTGGAACTGTTAGAATTCTCTGTCCTTCCCAGTTTCTTTCCTTTCCTGGCAGGCATTTGGGTGGCTGGCTGGTTCTACTTAGCCGTCTTTGATGCCTTTCCTGTAGGCATCCGTATTTTCCACTGTGTCAACACACCAAACTCTTTGGGCTTGCTTTAGCTTCGCATAGTATATGCCAGAGCTGGGGTACTTGCCCTCACAGAGGAATCACTGTTTTTCTAACGATTGATAAAATCTGATCATTTCCATCACTAATTGTGTGGCTCTCCTCAAAATAATGAAAGCTCTCATTACCACCCATGTGTGTCAATGCCTGGGCTTGCTGTAATGGGAGCAGGCATTCCTTGCTTTGCAAATAATATTTCAAATAATTGAAATTTGCATTCACTAGTTTTTCTCAGATTCTTATGATGTTTGATTTGGAGAAACTTGCCAACCAGTTTCTTCATACCTGACTGGAAAGATGAAAGATGTTCCGGTATAAAATTATTCTTTACATCCTAAATTCAGTGACCACTCCCTGAGCCTTTCTGCTCATTGAATTCTTTTCTGAGCCAAGACATTAAACTCCCACGCCTCATCATGATAGTCACAACTTGTAGTCCCGTGTCAAGTCTAGACAGGATGAATGCTAAAGCTCTCTTCTGTTTTACTTTCAGAGAGCCTTCCGTGTTCTTTACAAATACAGTCACTGCCTCCACTCTCCTCCTCCTCTTTCCACTGTGCTTATGCCAGTGGCCTTTACCTCCTGATTTGCTACTCTAGAAGTTTATCGAAGTTATTTGTGCTTTCATCCAGATTCTGTAAAAAACACTTCAAATTGTGAAAGGATGTACAATGTAGCCATGAGCACAGTTTTGATTTTTTTTTAGTAAATGGGAAATTAATAGAAAATGTTTTAATCTCCTTAGAGTGAAAAATAGTACTTGTTCTGAATATAATTGGTAGTTTATCATTTGTTTTTAATACTGCAACAATTATAGCTTATTTTTATGTGTTAAAAATACTAGAGTGACTCATTTCTATTTTATTTGTATTAACATGTGACAATTGTACATATTAATGAGGTCCAGTGTTATGTTTTCATCAATATATGTATGTGGATGGCTCAAATAGAAGCTTCTCTTGGACATCAAACCAAATCACTGTCAGAATGATTATCTTCAGCTTCCACATGGCAATGTGTCTAGCTTACTTCAAGTATCACAGTATCTTCCAGTTTCATACATTTATCATAAGGGATAAAAATTATTTAATGACCAAATAACATCCCATACATATATCAAACATGTTAATGCATTCATCTGTTGCTGGTCACCTAGGTGGATCCAAAACCTCAGATACTAAGAATAGTGATGCATAAACACAGACATTAATGAAGGCATGTCTTTGGAATGGTTATTTACTATCCTTTGGAACATACCAGGAACAGAGTAGGAGGATCACATGGGTTTCTGGTTTCAGGGGGATCTTCTGTATCTCCATTATGGCTGAAATAATTTATACACCAATGACTTTCCCCTATAATTCCTCTGCTTATGGACATATATTTTACAAGGATACATGTGTACTGTGTGTATGTGTGTTCCCATATATGTGGCTGCACATTTGTGTGAAGGTGCATGCGTGTGTGTGTGTGTGTGTGTGTGTGTGTGTGTGTGTGTGTGTGTAAATCAGAAGTTGATGCTGGTTTTTCTGGATTGCTTTATCCATGTTATTTGGTTACTCATTGGTGTTTGATTTCTCAATTGAACACAAGCTCGCACATCAAAGAAGTACAGCTATCCACTTTGCTCTGGGGAATCTGGCTCCACCTTCCAAGTATGGATATACAGGTGACCCTCACGCTTCTTGGCAATGACATGGATTCTGGAGATCTGAACTTCAGTCCTTATGCTTGCCTAGCATGCTTTACTCACTAACCCATTCCCTGGCCCTTGCCTACAAGTAACTGTGTATGTATATGTAATATATATGTATATATAAATTTATATATATGTGTGTGTATAATAGTCATTCTAACTAAAGAAAAATGAAATCATGTTGTAATATTAATATGCATTTCTTTGGTTAATAATGTTGAGCATTGTGAATATAATATTTGTATTAGTCATTATTTTCCACTGAGAAATACCTATTTAGAGCTGTTTGCCCATTTATAAATCAGACTGTGTTTTCTTGTTACGTTTTTAGTTTTCTTTTACATTCTACATATTAACTGTCAGGTGAAGAGTTGGCAAATGTCTTCCAATTGTAGGTTTTAGTTTAGTTTTTACTTTGTTAATTGTTTCCTTTGCTATGTTGAAGATGTTCAGTTTGATGCCATCTCATTTATCATTGTGTGTGTGTGTGTGTGTGTGTGTGTGTGTGCGCACGCGCATGTGTGTGTTTGTCCTGTGCTTTTTTTGTATGGGCCTGAAAATCATTACATGTGCCCATATTTCAAAGCCCTTTCTTCCATTTAGACCTTTGATCTTTTAGCATCTAAACAGACTCAGAGCCAGGGGTCAAGTTCCAACCTCATGAGAGTGACTGGTCTCCAGCACTATTTGTTGAAGAGGCTGCACCTTTTTCAATGTGTGTTTTTAGCATCCTTGTGGAGAATTAGCTGGAAATGCATGTGCTTACTTCTGGAGTCTCTACACTGTTTATTAGTCTATGTGAACATTTTAATGCTATCATCTTGTCTACTGGTTCTTCTCTCTGGCAATATGTCTTGACATCAGGTGTCAGAAGGCCTTCTTATTTTCTTTCCTCTTACTCAAGGTTATTTTGACTCATTGAAGTCTTTTGTTTCCATATTCACTTCATGGTAGTTCACTCCAGCTTTGTGAATATTGCCTTTGGTAGTTTCATCATTATTACCTTGAATCTGTGTATCCATTTATATATTAGGAACATTTTACTACTGTATAAAGACCAATTCCCCACTTTTCCCCCTATGTTTTCTTCTATCTCTTTAATCTGTGTTTTGTAATGTTCATTGCAGCCTTTCACTTCCTTAGTTAAATTTACTCTTCGTATTTTGTTTGTTTGGGTTGACTTGTCATTATTATCTCTCTCACTTCCTCCCATCCCTCAGCTACCTGCCTGCTTGCTTTTGAACAGGGCGATAATACCAGGAGTGCTTGTACACAGCAATAATCACAACATTCAAGAAGTAAAGGCAGGGGATCAGGAATTCAAGGCCTGCTTCAGTTATATAGATAGATGACAGATGAAATGAGAGTTATATGAGGAGAGAAAATAGTGTTTTTTTCATATTACTGCATTAGATACATACAGTTCTTGAAGTAAGCATAAAAATCTCAAGTATTGTGAATTGGTTTTTATAAATATGAAGCATTTTAAAACTCATTTTCAGAAAAATGACCAACTTCTAATTATTTCTCTACCAACCAATTTGAAGACAAACCTCACATTGAAAAGTCAGTGATAAATAATTGTAGCTGCATTTTAGACTTAGGTGACAATATACCTGACATTCTCTTAGGTCCTATATACCACTAGTATATTCAAATAAACTCAAGTCAGAAAGACAGAGCAATGGAGTAAAATATTTATAAGAGAATATTGTTCTTCTTTATATAAGTTTAATATAATCATGTTAACATATAATTAATATAGTAATATGTTATATAGCATAGTCTTTAATTACTCCCAAATAGTCTCACTAATTAGGCTGACAATTGAGAAGTTATTTGTACTTGGTCCTTATGTAGGCCATGAGGAGCTTCTTTACATTATTAATTTGCATACAGACACTTCTTCATTGACTAAAAAGAGGCAAGCTTGAAAACCACTTTCCCAAATCATAGCAAGTTCCAGAAAATAATGATATTTTATTGATCAAGTACTCAAGGGTAAAAGCAACTGTTTTTGCTAGGATGCTTCAGATAATTGTCTTAATTTGTTTCATAACTTTCTACTTATTGATATATTGTTAAGGCTTAAAGTGAGTATTATGTGTGTACTTTCACAGGGGCAGTCAATCACTCAGCAATAGCTAAGTGATTAGTTATACATTAAGTGCCTGCTCAAAACAAGTATGAGCACCCAAATTTATTTTCAAAGGTGCAGTACTGATTAAAACACTGCAAACTGAAAAGTAATTCAGACAAAACTGTGAGAAACAGTCACACATTTTTAGAACAGTAAGTTTTCTGTTTTACTTTTCCTCAAGCATCACTGCTTGCTTTTCATAGACATAGAGAACACCTGTTCCTTCTCTTTTAAGATTCTATATGCTAATATTCAAAACCAAAAAAATGATCATGCATTATCAATGCATATATCACCTTATAATATATGACAGTTATTTTAATAATACTGTGTTGGTAACTAACTTTAATAAAATATAGATCATTAGTTATTTGCATAGCTTATTTTCTTTCTTATTTAATTAGTGTGAATTCTAGCAAGTACAGTACACATGGCTCAACCTTCTGCCTTCAGCTCTTAATATGGATCTTACCCATAACACTTTGACTGCCTGGGGTCAGTCCTCTGGTTCATTGTCTCTTCTTTTCTTTTATCTTACAGTTGACTTCCATCATACCCTTCACATAGGTATTTCATTTTGAGTCTTCTATTGAGACAATTTATAATTATTTCAAGCACAATTAAGATGAATGTTTGATAATAATTTCTTATGCTTTGCCTTTGTTTAAGTTTAAGGATTTGCTATTCCTATGTGTATTTTTTTACATTGTAAATTTATATTGTTTGGGAAAGAATAACATGTATTATGATAATTTATAATCATGTTATATATAAGTTTCTTCTGTATGGTTCATGGGATAATATGTGTTAGCCACACTTTCCATTTTGAGTAGGCAGCAAACAAAAGTAAAAGAATAAATATTAAGTGAAAGTTAGATTGGTGTAGCAGATAAATAGTAAAATATCATTAAATCTGGTTGTAAAAACATTCAGCAGAAACTGACTGGGGAATCACTGTTGGTGCAGTCAGCTGGCGATCCCAGTAGAGTCCCAGATGGGGCAGAGTGTCCCTAGAGCAAGGCTGCTAAGTAAAAGAACAAATATCAACAGGAATATTACCCCATCAAACAAAGGGCTTACAGAAATCCAGCAGCAACTCGCTTGGGAGTTGAAGCTTTCTCTCTGGATGATCTGCCCATGGCTAAACTTTTGGCTCCACTTTCCTGCTGCAGGCACTTGTATCTCTTGGGATAAACAATAGCAACATCTGTTGGAAATGATTCACCTTCTAGCTGCTCTCAAGGACATGATGGTTTTACTTAAGGATTGTTTTGCTGTTCTTCCTCATTTTCACAGAGTTAAGGGGACCAGCCTGTCCCAGACAAGGAGTCTTCGAGGGCACTTTGAGACAAATATGTTTGTGTTTGACATGATGGGGAGGGCAGATATGCTTCTGGAGTCAGATTCTCAGGGGAGTTCAACAGCACATGACATAATTTACAGATATAATGTTCATTATATCATTGATACAATAATGTTAGTTGTACATACGGTTCATAAGTATGTTATCACACTCATGGAATAATCTTTTATATTTAAATGTTATACTCTGATAATGGCAAATTTTCTTCTAAAGCATGGTGTTTGTTTGTAACATCCCATGCCATTTTAAATTAATTAATAATATTAAATATCCTATGCTAAAATTTTATTCTTAATTTTCTTTTCTTTCTGTAAAGCTTTAGGCAAGTCTTGTTTGGACAGTGTGCGCAATACCTGGATTTGGACTTCCTCTCCATGTGGAAATTGAATGTTTTATCAGGCATGCCTAACTTACTTGCTCAACTGTGATTACTGATGATCATAGTACTTTACGAGAATTTGAAATTTTACTATGTGTCTAAATTCTATACCTTTCCCTCATTTTTGCATCCTATTGTTTGGTAATGATTTGTTAAACTGTCTCTTAAACTGACATTATTTTAGAAAAAGGTATTACTCATATTTTCATTATTTTTGCTTGCTCTCACACTTATAAATTGTATAATTTAAAACTTGTATCAGAATTTATAATAAATATTCTTGTCTTTTTTTGTAATTTTTGCTTATTTAACTGCAATTATCCTTAAAGTCAAAGAAAAACATTGTTGACTTTACTTATAACTCACATCCATTCAAATCTAACATAACACTCACAAGTTTCTTTGCAAAGCATTACTCTGTATTTCTGTATTTTTTGTTATGACTTCATTATAACTTGTTAATAGAGAAGTTGTACCAGAAAGCATTATGAATGGAAATGCCTTTAACATTCCTAAAGACATCTTTATGTAGCCCTTAGATAGATGCCTATGAACATTTACTTTGTGATTGGTGTGGGTTTTCTGTCAATAAAGACATTTCCCCTGCTGTCCCTGTCAGTTTTACTATGTTTGTCCCCTGCTATTTTAACAGTTGTCCTTTGCCCTTCTTGTCCTGCTTAATTCTGAAATTCTTTCATTTCCCTGTAAGTCATGGGGATGTGGATTTATGCTTAGCTGCCAGTTACTGGTCTTGGCTGGCCTCTCTCTGAAGAACAATGGCTTTTTCAATTCTGAGACATAATTGACCATCACCAAATTTTCAGTTTTTGCTTTTCTCCCCTGTATTTCTATTTTCTTATTTCAAAACACTGACAGATTCACTTTGCTGCTCTTTAGATCCCAACATTTTGTGTCTGCTTTCCATCTTTTTCCATCTCATGACTTTCCCTCAGAGCTCCTTCCAAATTCCCGATTGTTTTTGCCCAATTTGTTCTTGTAAACTCTTTCTGATTTTCATTTGTGGGATGGCAAGATAGCTCATCAGGGAAAGGCTTTGCCAACCAAACTCGACCTAGACTCTCATGAAGGAAGGAAATACATTTCCCCCTAAAAAGAGCCATTTGGTTCATTTTCTTCATTTTACACCTGCAACTCTTGTGGTTTTTGTGTCATTGGTGAAGAGTGTTTTCTTATGCAATTTCTTTCCTTTTTCTTCTTTTTGCTTTTGGCAAAACAATTTACTTATGATGTATCTTAACTCAGATTCACTAGGAGTAAAGTATCAGTGACAAAAGCTTAAAGGGTAGTATATTCAAAGAGGGACAAACAGGTAGCCAAGGTAGATTGAAGGAAAACGATTATGAATTAAGCAACATAGGATCAAATGGAAGGAGGCATCAGGGATCTATCAGTGGCTTTGCAGCAGAGTTGGCTAGGCATGCATGCCATCTCAACAAGAATTTTGGAATAATCCATTGATAGAGGCATAAACCCCAAACAGTTTCTCTCCTGTCTTCTCTATCTTCCTTGACTCATCAAAGCCTACTCCCTGGGGAGGCTGTCCTCTTTGTAGCTACAAGGGAGTTCAGCTAGTATGAAAGACCCCATGGCCAGTATGACTGTTGTATTTCTGTCCTCTGACATGCCTATTTTTGTATGTCTAGTATCTGTAGTAAGAACAAGAAATTTTGAATCTGAAAATAGTAGGAATAATCACCCGGAGTCCTTGTCCTGAAAGTGAGACAAACACATGAGGGCCAGATAATAGGGAGGCAAAATTCAGTCTAAAATTTATGTAAACTAGACCATGCCGGGATGTGTTTATTTTATAGGAGGTCCCTGCATCCTGAATCTGCAAGTTCTCTGCCTTCTGCTGTGGCACGAGTTCCTATATCAGTTGTTAATTTTTCTAGCACACAATTACAGTATCCTGCTAGAAATTAAAATTCAGTTTCACCACTTAACACAGAGGTCTGAATTCTTATTTTTAATGATTTTTTTTTTAATTCCAGTCCTCTGGTTTATTCCAGAACCAGAGAAGTATGAACATTTACCCGTTACTTTTCTAAACTTTTTTTGAATTGGTTCAGCTTTTCCCTTTTAGTATTTATGATTAGAGATAAATTTTAGTTCCACTTATTTCTTGGACTCCTTTAGTGGGCATTAAAGACCAGCCACCAGCTGTCAGATCTCAAGTTTGGCTTTCTGCTCATTCCTGTGGCTTTTATATTTCCTTCTTCAGAGCTGATCCCCCAGAGATTTGCCTTGTCCCTTTTTGAGGTGGATGATGCATTTAAACATTATTATATTTCATTTGTCATTTCAGTGTATCTGTGAAGGGAAGGAAGGTTCACTTTATTTCTAGAAATATCAATCATTGTTTACAAACCCAGGTGGAAATAAGAGGAGAAAAGATGAATGAAACTGAAAAGAACTAATCTAATCCATTGGTTAAGAATGGCTATGGGAACGGGATGGTGGTGTGTGTTCTGATCAAAGATGAAATAATGCTAAGGGCTAAGCAGCGAGGTGCAGTTCAGAACGTGAAATGGCCTATTAAGAACTAAGTCTTTCAGGAGCTGAGCGCTTGGCTCAGTGGTAGGGTATTCGCCCAGCATTTTCAAGTCCTTCGTTCCATTCTCCACACTCAGCAACAAAACAAGTAATAATGAAGAAGTTGGTTTCTGTCCAAACAGTAATGAGATGGCAATATGTAGTTTTAGGAAGGGGAGTAAGGAATTTTTATTTTTGTTTCTGAAATAGAATTCTACTGCGTTTCAGTTAAAGTTTCTAGATTTGAGGAATGCAGGAAACTGGTGAGCAGACCACTAAATAGTTGGTAAATGACCAAGCAGAAAATAATCATCCACTTTTCATGAAATGAGAGAAAACAGCAGAAATATTAATCCATCTATTTGGCCGTGCTAATTTCTAGCCAATGCTACTATGCCTCAGTGTCTATTCATATACTTTACTGTGGTTATCACAGTTCTAAAAGATCTGACAATTCCTCGCTATTTCCCCAAGGTCTGTCTTCCTTCTTGTTATTCAGTTTCATATGTTGGGACAGAAACATGTGGGTTGGTTTTCTGTGGACTTCGAGCCTATTTTGAATCCTTTTCCAGGACTCTGCTGTTTCTGTATGGGATATACTCTTCTCACGGGACTTTGCGATGAAATCCTGGGATTGTTCAGCTCCAGCATGGGTTCAGCTTGTGGCCTTTTAAAATCCTCTAGGAGGCATCCTATTCTATAACTCTTCTGACATCCATCAGTTGTAGCAGACTCTATTGGTTATTTATATTGACAGAATTCTGTTAATTTTGGAAGCACACAGTGCCCTTTACAATATGAAAAGAATCAAATACTTTGTCAAGGGAACCTGACCAGACCTTGAGGTCAGACAATAGAGATAATTAGCCGAAGACAGATAAATTAGCCTTAATTATGTGAGTATTTCAGCATCCCTGGCCAATTATTCTTATCCCATTGTTTCTGCTTATAGCTTTGGGGGCTTATATTTATTATATTAATCTATTACCCCTTTAAAAATGGCAGATTGAAAATGGCAGTTGTGTTTTAAAATCTTCCTCCCTTAAAACAATACGTCTTATTTCTTGCCTTCATAAAGTAAAGTTGCATCTTCTTTGGTCATTTGTTTTTACATAATTTTAATTTTGTGACAAATAAACCAAAAAATTATTTATTTGTCCTTATTTTAATACAAGTTCAAAATACTTGGTCCCCGCAAAATTGAGTTACAAAAATGTTTAGTGCACAATTGTATGTGATGACTGAATTATAGTGGGCAGCGGGGGGGGGGGGGGGCTTGAATGACATCAGTAAGCTGTCTCATTACACATGATATCACTTGTCCCTGTTTTTTTTTTATTTATTTTGATTTATACAACTTGAACAAGCATGACATTTTTCAAGAGTTCAAGAAAGATGTGAATAGATATTGTGAAACACTCTCCAGATGAAGCTTTACTTTCAAAGATAAGCTTTGACATAATTTTTCATAAATTTGAAATCACTGTTAATGGAAAATATATGCCATTTTTCTATATGAAAAAAGTGATTTCTTTTTTATTTGTGATTAAAAGTATCATATCTATATAAATACAGGTGTGATAAACAATAGCCACTCAAACTATAGTAGATAATTATAATCTTCACATTCTTGTATCTTAATAATTCAATATAAATTATTGAATTTATAATGTGTGTTATGAATAACTAAAATGCATTGTTCTAATTTGTTAAATCTGTGTATTACTTTTTATTTTAGAAAATAAAGACACCTAGAGATATATCATTATATCTCTATATCTTTCATAATATAATTATATTTCAGTTAAAATAGAAATAATAAGTATTATCTCGGCACTTGGGAGGCAGAAGCAGGTAAATCTCTGTGAGTTTGATGCCAGCCTGGTCTGCAGAGTGAGTTCCAGGAGAGCCAGGGCTATTACACAGAGAAACCCTGGCTTGAAAAACAAAAACAAACAAACAAAAAAGTATAGTAAGTGTCTACTTTAGGAACTCTCTATCTATCTATGCACCCAATTCTGCTGCTACTCAGTGCTAAGATGGTGTTAGGCTTCCCTACTATTATTATTATATTTAACATAATTAATATTTATTTTTAACAATACTTCACTTTTACACACTTTTAGAAGATTAACTTCAAAATGATGTTTTTATTTCCCACTGAGATTTTGATTGGGAAAGTATTTAATTTAAAAGTAATTTGGAAAAATAATACATTCACACACTTCATTCTTCCCTTTGCATGACCTGGTATATATATTTTCATTGTCTTCAAATTGCTTTTGAGGTTACATGTAAGAGGACTAATTTCACTTTTAATAACTACTGTAAACATGTCCTTTATAGATTAAAAGTATACCCTAGCTCATTACTTTTAACAATGTTTCTTTCTTAATTCAAGTATCCACCCATGCACTTCTCATATTTTTGGGTAAGTCTGTTGTTTGTATTGCCACCTAGACACATAACTGTACTCTCTTACCATCTTGTTTTCTTTGAAGACAAATAAAATGGAAATTGTAGCATAAAATAGTTTTATGTCAGTTAATACACATTTTAGAACTAACTCACTTTTCTTTAGTTATTTATTTAGGCAATGATTGATGTATTTTAGTCCCTTTTTCCCCCTTAGAGATAGAGACACACTCTGCAGTTCAATCTGGACTGAAACTCACTTTGTAGTCCATTTTTTTTCTCAAACTCATGACAGTCCTTGTGACTCTGCCTCCTACCTGTCAGAATTATAGGAGTAGGCTACCATGTGGCTTAAAGTTGCTGGTGTTAAAAAATAATGTTGATCCAGTTCCATGGGGGCTCCTCAGCTATTGGTTCATAGTTCATGTGTTTCCACTAGTTCGGCTATTTGTCCCTGTGCTTTTTCCAAACATGGTCTCAATATCTCTTGCTCATATAATCCCTGCTCTCTCTTGCAGATTGGACTCCTGGAGCTCCACCTGGGTTTTAGCTGTGGATCTCTGCATCTGCTTCCATCAGGCACTGGGTGAGAGTTCTATCATGAGCCCCCATGGAACTGGACCAGGCCCTCTGGATAAGTGAGACAGTTGATTAGCTCAAACTATTTAGGAGGCCCACAGGCGGTGGGACCGGGACCTGTCCTTAGTGCATGAGCTGGCTTTTTGGAACCTAGGGCCTATGCTGATTTTCTCCAGTATGACATCAAGCTTAATGCATGCTTGACTTATCTGATAGTTAATACATTAGTTCAGGCATGTCATTTATTTTTATTATTTAGAGATAAATCTTTTTTGGTGAACAGGAAGCCCTGAACTAATTTTTGGAAGATAGGTAAAGGGAGACAAAGAATGGTAGGGGATGGCTGAGAATGACTAAGAGGAAACATAGGTTTTTTGGTTTTTTTTTTTTTTTTTTTTTTGGTTTTTCGAGACAGGGTTTCTCTGTGTAGCTTTGCACCTTTCCTGGGACTCACTTGGTAGTCCAGGCTGGCCTTGAACTCACAGAGATCCGCCTGGCTCTGCCTCCAGAGTGCTGGGATTAAAGGCATGTGCCACCACCGCCCGGTGGAAACATAAGTTTTATTTCTAGGTCTAATGATTCTTTCATAGTATTTGACAAATGGAAAGGATTTGATATATACTGAAGTTAGTTTTGGCGACATGAATTATGTTTTGTGGTCCATAACACCTTGTTAGGATTGAACCACATCATTTTTAATCAAAGCTTTTTATATTCATTTTGATTATGCCCAACAAGGCCATTTTAAAATCCAAGATAAGTCAGTTTTTGCCACAGCTTTAATATTTACTCCTCACTACTCGATTCTTTCTTGTTTCTTATCTATAAAATAGATCTGTAAAAAGAATAAGCTCCTTGAAATTCCACATCAGGCCAGTCAATGAGGAATCTGCTGAGACCCATCTGCAAATGAGTGCTTGTGTTGGTGCTAGGAGGAGAGAATGTATGAGATGTCCTTAAAATGATTTGGAGTCAGACTACAGTTGTAGAAATTGGATTTTTGTTTCTCCAAATATATTCCCCATGTCGGCCATCCTATTAGAACTTTAGTGTTCAAAGGTTGATGATGAATTGTCTCTATTTTCTGTTCAATAGTAGTACATGCTTTACTTTAATCACTAAGCACATGCCATCCTCTTGATTATTGAAATCCTGCTTTTAAGATTTAGGGAAATGATCACACCTTTACTAAAGGAAAAGCTTGCTTTTTACCAGGTATTAGCAATTGTGTTTATTATCTTGCAGCTGAGAACCTATGACTTCCAATATAACCTGGTTTAGGAGAAGTCAGCAGTATGAACAGAACCAAAGGGATAGAAAGAAATTACATCCTTGATGACATCATTAAGCCACTGAATCAAGAGCCCATGGCATCCACATTCTGCTAAACTTCCTGTTAAGGGACCTATGGACTTTTATAAACAACATTTTGAGCTGGAGTTTCTCTTCGTTACAGTTACAAACATCCTGCCTGATAACAACAGTTTCTAGCTAAAGAACGCCATTCTGGTAATTATTCCAGGATTTTATCTGGAAGCCTTTATTTAATCCTCTCTAGATTTATATTTTCTACAGTACATTGATATTTTGAGTGTGAAGAAAAATTTTAGTTTTCTTCTCAAACATGTTTGGCTCTGTTTTAGTAACAGAATGCTTTTACACATTGGCTGTCATTTTTTCGGTCCTCTCTTTGTCCTCTGCTAATGTGTTACGGTTTGTAAGTAAAACAAACAATGTAAGTATGTATTTGAGAAGACAGAACAGCCTTTTATGTTTTAATGTAATTTGATACAATAGTCATCCTTCAAAGTGGAAATTCCTCAGTTTTATACAATTTATTGACAATTTTAAAAGTCAGTTTGTTGGAAAGTTTTATTTTAATGTTTGTGGAACTGATTGCTGTTTTGGATTCACAAGGTCTGATGATTTAAGAAGATATGTTTATGTTCTTAATTTCTTTGAGTACCACTTGATAGTTACTGAGTATCTTAGGGTTTCTATTGATGTGACAAAACCCTATGACCCAAAGCAACTTGGAAAAGAAAGGATTTATTTCACTTATACTGCAGATAATTGTCCATTGCTGAGGGAAGTCAGAACAGGAAGTCAAGCAGGACATAATCCTGGAGGCAGGAGCTGATTCAAAGGCCATGGAGGAGTAGTGCTTATAGGCTTACTCCCCATGACTTGCTCAGCCTTCATTTCTTACAGCACATGGGACCACTAGCCCAGGGGTGGCTCTGCCCACAGTGGTTGGGTCCTCCCACATCAATCAGCAATCAAGAAAATTCTCTATAGACTTCCTAAAGGCCAATCCTACACATTTTATCCATTAGGATTCCTTCTTCCAAGATGACCCTACCTTGTGTCAATCTGACATGAAAACTAGCCAGCACCGTGAGCTAAAATTTTACAGAACTCTCAATATTCTCAACTTAATTTTACTTAAGAATATTAAATGGTGAACCATGACAAAAAGTCAACTTGATAAGTCACCAATAAGTTGCCACAAAGTGTATTGTACTTTCCCTTTTTTGAAATAAAATTCAAAATTACAAAATGCACCAATCTGAAAAGATTATGCAACAGATCACCATTGCAAGAGCCAAATGAAATTTGCAAATGCATAAAAACAAATGTTACTCTGCTTTTCATAATCTTGTTTTTCTAGCCAAGTGTTCACCTTGCCACTAATTTGACAGCAATTTATTCATTCATGAAGGCAAATGGGCCAGAGAAAAAGTCAGGACTATATTAAATTAGAATGATGTTTAGACAGAATGTACTTAGTAAGGTTACCTAATAGTCAAATTGGATTTTAGCTGAATAATCTCAAGTCATAATTTCTGCTCGGGGGACATAAACAGTAAAGAGATTGTATTTATACACTTGAAGGTCAACTACAAGGAAAATGAAAGATGTTCATCACACACTTATGTGACAATCATATTTTTTGTATTTCTCGTGATAATACAATGAACAGTAAAAGTTGAGCCTTTTAACTGGGCGGGGGGGGGGATAGATTAATTAGAACTAAATGGTAGATTTAAAAAAAAAACACTTTTTGTGAGTGTTCAACATTTTCACAAAGTATTTTATGTTTTTTTTTAAGATATGTAGATGGCCACTTCTGCTATGGGACAAGGGAAAAGCCAAATTAATTAAGGGACTATTCTATTACTAATCTCAACTCTTTGATTCTATTCTGATTCTTTAAACTTTTCTTAAAGTAGGAATTTTATATCAACATTTACAAGATTAATATATATATATGTATAGATAGATAGATATACATTTTAAACTTTATTAAGATATAAGTGGTCATATAGAGTACTAACTAATTCTAGAAAGAAAAAAGGCTTCAATTAGCTGCATATATATGTCTTTGTGTTCGAGTCTCTTACCAGTTTTCTGCAGAAAATCACGGCCAGGCCTAACATCAACTGAAGTCTCCAGGAAGAAGATGGGGCCCCACAACAAAAACAATTCCACGTGGACGATAATAACATCACTAAGCTAACAAACATCATCTACAGATCAGCTTTGAACTACGAAGTGCTCAGAGCAATTTTGAGAGGGCTAGCTGAGATGATCCAGTCTCAAAGACTACTTGAATAAGGACTTGAGATAAACCCTGAACTTTGGCATTATACACAGACTGGATAATGAAGGATATAGTTACCTTTCCTGGAATTTGACAATTAAAAATTTTCTTTTCAGGGTAAAGATACCTTTGCCCGTACCCAGCAGGAAGCAATTTTAAGAATACAACGCCCACATTCCCAAAGAGGTGGTGTGGGGTGGGTGGTTTTTTGGGTCTTTTAATGGGTTTTGGGTCTGGGATAATTTTCATTGATTATGGGGGTTGGTTACAAGTTGTTGTCAAGGGTTAGGAAAAGGGCTAAGCAAAGGAGATTAGATTTAAGGTTCTTGTTTAAAAAAAAGAAAAGAAAAGAAAAGAAAAGAAAAGAAAGAAGAAAGAAAAGAAAAGAAAAAGACAATTACTAGTTTTAAATACTTTACATTGGATTGGATTGTTTTATATTGTATACAAAATATATATATTGAAATTGATATTGTTAGAAAATGCTATATGTATATTTCTAACTGTACTTATACCATTCATTTAACAATGTAATACAATTTTCTGATTCTTGAATGTTATTATTACCAACTATTAGGATATAAAGACGTGAAAGTTAGTAGTTAGACATTTAATAGAACTTGTTGTCATATTAGGTATGTTTTCAAGATTGAGCAGATACATTTTACATAGACAGGTCATCCTCAAACCCTTCAGAGATCTACAGAATATGGCATTTAAAATGTTTTAATAACTTAGAAAATTTTTCTTTTTTGTTATGACTATGAGACATGTCGGCTCCTGGCAGTTCCAATCTACTTCAGAGAAAATAATGGGCATTGAAAAAACTGCAATTGGTGTTAACTTTCATTGTGGGAAAAGTTAGCCACTGGACAACAAAGTATCCTCGAATCAACTGCTGACAAACAGGACAGACAGGACACGAAACAAAGGACTACTGATTCTTGCCAAAACAAGTGTGGTTATGGCTTTATCAAAAGGCATCTTCTGAGGCCAGGACAATATGGCACCATCCCTGAAGTGGCCTTCGCAACTCAGAAAAGGTACAGTGCCCTTTTCTTCGAAGGCAGCTGAACAGGCAGTGGGCCGATGGCTTCTGATATGCTATGGAACAGCAGCTGAAACAGTTATTCTTGAAGAGTAACTAAGCTCACATCTCTCAATAGTAGAATAACATTTAATAGAGGGATGTGGAGAAGAACGGGATGCGGAGATGAAGCCACATACACACATAGCCAAGAAGAATGGACAGCTGAATTAAAAAAAAAACATTAACAATTTCCAGAATTTAAAATCCTGAATCATGACATGACACTAGTGGAATTCAGGAGTTTCTGGTATATAGACTGCTCTCACCCAATGTGAGATTGAACTTTGACCTTGTGTACATCCTACTTCACAAATGAGTCTGTCAGATATACTAAGCCTATAGGCTGAAGATGATGCCCCAACACTGTGGAGAAACCTCAGATGACTGTCCAAGCAGCTGGCTGTTTTAGTCAACTCACAATTTTTTGGAAGTTGCTTGCATGTACTTCCTGTTTTTATTTTTGTTAGCTAATGTTATTTCCTTCTTGGGTCTCTGAGGGAGTTGAAGATTAGTTAGTTATAGTTGAAGATTAATTAGGATAGAAAGTGAATTAGATACAGTAGGTTAGATAATGGAATTATTTTCTCTGAATTTGTCAAATACAAATGGACTAGACATTGTTTAGATATTTATTACTTGTATATATTGTATATAGTTATTGTACTTTTGTATATAGTTTTTCTTATGTTAGTTATACACTTTTTCCTTTTTTCTTTTTATTAAAATAGAAAAGGGGAAATATGGTGATATTTTATTTGTACTAAAATGTTATTTGTATGTTAATAAATAAAGTTGCTCGGGGGTCAGAGCTATTAGTAAGCCATAGGAAAGCCGGGAGGTGGTAGTACACATCTTTAATCCCAGCACTTGGTAGGCAGAGCTAGGTAAGTCTCTGTGTGTTCAGGGATACAGCCAGCATTGGATACACAGGCCTTTAATCTCAATACCAACCATAGAAGACCTGGAGGTCTGTACAGACAGGCAGTGATGAGGCGGTCATGTGGTTGGGTTTACAACCAATGAGAAGGCAGAACAGAAAGTCTATATAAAGACTTTAACACAGGAAGTAGCTCTCTTTCAGAGAGGTAGGACCACTGCAGGAGGAAGGGTAAGGTTTTAGCTCTTAGCTCTGACCTCTTGGCTTTCTTCTTTGCATTGGTTCTGTGTTTCTTATTTAATAAGACGGTTGGTTACATCTACAGCCACTTGTTTCAAGTATGCGAGTCATGGCCATTCCTTATTTTTTCACATTTATTGTTGTGAGTATAGTGTAGCTAGAGTTTTCCTGACTGGCCCACAGTCAGGACAAATCTCTGACACCCGCCAGTCCCACAGCCACTCAGACCCAATCAGGTAAACACAGAGACTTATATTGGTTACAAACTGTATGGCCGTGGCAGGCTTCTTGCTAACTGTTCTTACAGCTTAAATTAATCTATTTCTATTAATCTATACCTTGCCACATGGCTTGTGGCTTACCGGCATCTTCACATGCGGCTTGTCATGGTGGTGGCTGGCAGTGTCTCCCTCACCCAGCTTCCTGTTCTCTCAATTCTCCTCTCTGTTAGTCCCGCCTATACTTCCTGCCTGGCCACTGGCCAATCAGTGATTTATTTATTGACCAATCAGCAACACATTTGACATATAGACCATCCCACACATACAGACCATCCCACAGCACTTCCCCTTTTCTGTTCTTAAAAAGGAAGGTTTTAACCTTTACACATCTCCAAAGTCAGCTTGGTATATTTGGGAATTTGGGCGTAGCTTTTCTTACTACTTCCTGCTGGAGGGGGGCGCTGTATCTTATGGGGACACAAAGAAAATTTTAGGATTATGGAATAGTCCATGAGGCTGTATCGTCTGAGCCAGTTGCCTTGAAACAGTTCTGGATGTTGGATCATCTGGGCCATGGTGTCATCAGAGACCTTTCAGGTGGTCTTGGCTGGTCAAACCTGATGTATCTTAATCTGGAACAAATCCACAGCCTCTGGCTTTCTGTGGAAACAAAAGCAGAGTCTCCTTTCCAAAGCAACATATCCTTACATCCAAATTTTGAAGTCAAGGTACCTTTAAAATATACATTTTGGCATAACTCAACAGCTTTTGTAATCAAATGTTTTTCTTCAGTTACGAATATCAAAGAGAACATAATCCAGATTCTCTGTGTGGTAGCCATCTTTACGTGGCTTATTTTTTTATATTAGCTTGAGCCTATTGCTTTAAACTGCAGCCTTCTAAGCCTGAAATGGCGCTGGTGCTATGGCTGCTGGCTCCGCCCACCTCAGCTTCCCAACATGGCAGTGGTACGTTTTCCACCAGCTCTGGGAGCTATCGTGGGTCTCTATGCTTTTATCCAAGCAGCATGTAGCCCAGAAACCTCTTTTTTTGTTTTGTACTAGCAAAGGCTAAATCCACCATGCAGCTTAATGTGCCACTTGCAGAGGCCTCATTCCCGCCATAGGGCAGGTCGAGCACGAACGCTAGGAACCCGCCAGTAGCTCAAACCGGCAGCTGCCACTCATTTGAGAGAGACAATTAGGAAGCTGTTTTTAGCTCCGTTTTAGAATCTTTTTCCTCAGTTTTTAGGTGGAAACTCTTGCCACCAGGTTGGACGCCATTTGTAGCTAGAGTTTTCCTGACTGGCCCACAGTCAGGACAAATCTCTGACACCCGCCAGTCCCACAGCCACTCAGACCCAACCAGGTAAACACAGAGACTTATATTGGTTACAAACTGTATGGCCGTGGCAGGCTTCTTGCTAACTGTTCTTACAGCTTAAATTAATCTATTTCTATTAATCTATACCTTGCCACATGGCTTGTGGCTTACCGGCATCTTCACATGCGGCTTGTCATGGTGGTGGCTGGCAGTGTCTCCCTCACCCAGCTTCCTGTTCTCTCAATTCTCCTCTCTGTTAGTCCCGCCTATACTTCCTGCCTGGCCACTGGCCAATCAGTGATTTATTTATTGACCAATCAGCAACACATTTGACATACAGACCATCCCACAGCAGTATAGCATAGTGACTACTAAGCATTTTGTATATTTGGATATGTCTAGGCACAAAAAATATATTATTTGTATATTTTGACCTGTACCTTTTCTGCTTATATCTACTATGGGTGCTATTCACAATGCATTATTTTGCCCTGGAATTTTTTGTATTTATAATTTGATGATCAAGAAAGCAAAGGACTCAGTAACATGGTCACAGCCAAATTATCCACACATGTTTTGGCATAGATTTAAAGAGTTTGGCAATATGTTTAAATACCAAGTGTTACATACAATCCAGTTTCAGTCTGTATCCAAAAGTACATAATTTTATATTTAAAAGAAACATTTAGATTGAGTTTATTGGATTTTAAAATAATTTGCATACTCCATGATCACTAGGAATGATTTTCTTCCCAGCTAACAATTAATTTCAGGGCATTACTACTGATCTCGACATTTGCATAACATGTGCGACAGTGTATATAGCCTGGTTTTTCCTTAAATGTGAGCTCTAGACCCAAGAGTTGAATTTAAATTAGTGGGATTCATGGTTTTGTTTTAGTGCCTGACAATGATTTGGTTTAAATAGCCTTTAAGGAAGGAGCTGATGCTTCTTCAGATATAATCCAAATGTTTTGACCTTGCTATCACTGCAAAAGCCTATGAAATGCAAGGAGAATTTAGTCCTCAATTTTCTGATTCATTTACTCATCAAACTATCTTATTAGAGCCACTACATATTCAGGAAAATTCTTCACAAATTATTTCCAGCATATTTTAGAGTCCCGAGGAGCTGACACTTGCTAACCCAACCTGAATCCCTGTCGAGTCTCCTCAATGAAATACAGAACTCATGCTGTGTGTATGTTACAACAATTAATGAAGAATTGAGCCTGGAAATCCTCCCCCAAGTATTTATTGCAAAACAACTAAGATAATTTTATTTCAGCCATTCTCTCTTTATATTTAACCACTTACACATTTAAAGCAACAATATTAATTCTCTTGTCATTCTTGGGATCCTGTCTAACATTTATTTGAATTCTATGACTAAAAAAAATGCTATCTTTAATTTTCAATATACTCTGAATTTCTTAATATTCTTTTTTATTGGTCAAATTACCTATTTTCTTTATAAAACAGTATAACTCTAATCTTTGTTTGTTTTTTTTTTTAAATTTTGGGCTCTATTTAAACAATATAAATGAATGTGATAGTTTTGGTTAAAAAAAAATCTCCAAAAGTCATTACTCTCTACACAAAGGAATCTGAATTAAGTTATGCCGGGGGGAAATAAAGGTCAATTGACAACATGTTCAATTCAAATTGAAAATCGTATAATGAAAATAAATGAAAGAAAATAAAAAACATATCCTGGGTCATTGGACTAAAATGACCTGGAATGGGTATGGGGTATATATAAAGAATATGTCTGTGGAGAATCAAAACCATAATTTTATGAACTGGAAATCTATATGTTTTTTATGTAAATTTGTTTTAGAGAAGATGAGAAAAGGAATGGGATGAGGCAACTACAATTTACCAGGGCATTATCGGGGAGTTAGGTGATAGATTTCCCCAAATTGATTGCAAACAGATCCTATACACTATGGCTGTGTACTCACTTGCTAGTGGTAAATAATACGATAGAAAATGGATCCCTCAAACAGTTTTTAAGAAGAAAGATTGTGAAATGTTGAGAAAGACAGAAATTGAGATGCTTTGGGTGATTGTTGGGGTAGTATTGTTTTTAATCATGTGCCACAAGCATGCTTCAGGGGCTGTAATATGATGGATTTCCACAGAGATCCCAGTATGAGATTCATTTCTCAGTGAGATGATGAGTTCTGTTTCTGTGCTATATGCACACTTCTCTTTTCTACCCTGGCCCCACTGCACTGACACCAAGATGCATAAGACATATCTGTATCCTAAGTGTAAAATTTGATGAGTTTGACAAATGTATACTTCTGATTAACATACACCCTCCTCCAAAACTATATTCTTACCATTCTTTAATGCTCTTTCCTACTCACTTGCCATTACTTCTTTTCATTGTTATCCTTACCAAATTGAATATTCTGATTTGTACATTTCTGCAAGTACGTTGCTGTTTTCTGAACTGCATCTAAGCTTAACTGTGTCATATATTGTGTCTTTTTTTTGTCATCATGGAGTTACTGGGTTCATTCATGTACATCAGTGGCTCATTCGTTTTATTACTGCATAGTGTCCCTAAATTTGACTGTAAAAAATAGATTATGCATTCTCCTCTTATCAACATATATTCATGCATCTTTCCTGAGAAGAAAACCAAATTTCTGTAGTATATTAATGTTCTCAAAAACTGTCATGCATACTTGCCTACAACTGGTAGCATAACATTTTACTTCATCAGTATCTTCCAAATTCTCATTAAAAGAATTTCTGTTGTACTTACTAGGATTTTATGGATAGTGCCTTCCCATCTTCAGTTCACAAGTCAAATTTAAGCACAGAGCTGTTCTTGTGTATGTGTATGCACAGCTGAAGGAGCTGTCTCACAAATCACAGAGTTCTACTGTCTGATATCATGTTTTTCCATTTCACGATACAATTTATTTGCAGAAGCAGTTATTACAGTTACAATTGTAATTAAATAATATTTTTGGAAATGGAAAAAACCCTGTATTTACCATTAACAAATATATTTTAAATCAGTGTTAATATTTCTGTTTTTATTTGGGATATACAAATGTCTACCTTGACAGACATTCATTTAAATCAAAACTAAATACCTACCCTCTCTTAATGACCCATCTTTTCACAGCTAAGATCCTTGAAATAATTTGTCATGTCCTGCCTTCATTTCTTTTCTGCCAATTTGGATGAGAAATGTGGATGCATGCCTCTCCCTTCGCCCCTCCCCAGGACAGTTTCAAGTAAGTGCCATCAGTGACCAACTTGCCAAAATCTATCAGTTATCCTTTCAAACATCCCCTGTCACTGTGCCTTCTTACATTTAATACTGCTGATTTTATTATTTCTTTCTCCTTAAAAGATATCTTCTTTGGCTTCTGTGAAATCACTAACAAGATATCAGAATACACCATTTCATGGAATGATCTCAGGATGTGTTTGTCCATAATATGAACTCAGACAATGACTGTAGAAAGTTATTAATTATTTTTCTGATTGTATTAGCTCATAGTTTTCATATATAATCTAACATATTTACAAATGTAAGCATATAATAAAATTCATGCATGATAATGCTCAAGAGGTAATTTTATAATTTCAAGATGCTTCATGTTGTTTTTCTCCTAAACAAATAATCTTCATAAACCAATAGCATCTCAATTATATACAACATAATTATATCCTACATATTCTACTTAAGAATCAGATTTTGGGAATGATGTTTTGCTTAGCTTATGTTTTAAATTAATTTTTTTTTCATTTTGAAAGATTACCAACTCTTATGTTTGGAGAAGCAATTGCCAACACTTTGTACTTAACCCTTGATTATTTGGAAGGTTTTGATTTTGCTAAAAATATGCAGCCTTATTCCAACTGCAACTTCATGCAGGGCTTCATTTTTTTGATGTTATTTCATTAGTAGGAGGTTTGCATTGCCACTCCAATGAATCCAATTGTGTTAGTGATTTACCTGTTCCAAACTCAGTGTGGTTTGGTTTTGGTTTCCTTCCTATTCTATTTACATCCCTCAACTAATTAAATTTGTATTAGAAAATACTATCAACTCTACATCTTATTCTTCTAACTCCAGATTTACTTATTTTAGTGTTTTGCCTGCATATATATATATATATATATATATATATATATATATACATATATATATATATATATATATATATATATATATATATATATATATACACATATATATGTCTGGGGCCCATGGAGGCTAGAGGAGGGAGTTGGATCTCCTAAAACTAAAACTAGAGTTTTTGATGGTTGTAGGTGCTAGGAATCAAGTACAGGTCGTCTGTAAGAGGAACAAGTGTTACTGATTACTCAGCCATCTCTCCAGCCCAAATCTATATTAGCTATATAAGCAGAGAGAGTTGGCTCATGAATGTTGCTGTATGTGACCAACCTCCAGGAGGATCCTGAGTAAGATGTGGAAAAACAGCCTTGTGTGTTAGCTGGTAGTTCTTTAATCAAAACAAGAAGTAGTGAGTTACATTTTCTTCCTCTGGCTTTCTAGCATGTAAAACCTAAAAATTCCAAAACAAAAAAAACACAAAAAAACAAAAACCACCACCACCAACAAAAAAACCCTAAATTTCTAGGTATGTAAAACCTGAAATTCCAGCTTCAAAAAAACCCTTTAATTTTTTTTTTCTTCGTTGGAGCCCCAGCACAATAGTAAAGAACACAAAGGAGTTTAAGGCTGAGTGAGAACAGCCCAATAACCATAGCATAGATGAGGGCAATACCAATCCTGCACCTGGTAGTGAATGCATTATGCTGCAAGTTGTAGCTAGTGTTTTTTTTTTTTATAGCTGGAATTTTCCTGGTCCTACCTGGCCCAGGGTCAGGACAAATCTCTCTCACCCACCAGTCCTGCAGCCACTCAGACCCAACCAAGTAAACACACAGAGACTTATATTGCTTACAAACTGTATGGCTGTGGTAGGCTTCTTGCTAGCTGTTCTTATATCTTAAATTAACCCATTTCTATTAGTCTATAACTTGCCACGTGGCTCGTGGCTTACTGGTACCTTACATCTCGCTTGTCATGGTGGCAGCTGGCAGCATCTCTCTGACTCAGCCTTCTACTTCCCAGAATTCTCTTCTCTGCTTGTCCCGCCTGTACTTCCTGCCTGGCTACTGGCCAATCAGCAT
Organism: Peromyscus eremicus; assembly: GCF_949786415.1. Lineage (NCBI taxonomy): Eukaryota > Metazoa > Chordata > Mammalia > Rodentia > Cricetidae > Peromyscus > Peromyscus eremicus. The sequence continues at coordinate 23,679,270 of NC_081428.1, read as the reverse complement.
TTTATTTAGACAGAGCGATATCCACAGCAGCAAGTAGTAACATTTAATTATATCCAATAAATCCAACAATGAGAAAACCACACCTACATGTGAATTACCACTAGCCTTATCTTACACCATATCTACCTCATTATCTGTCATTTCCTTTAACGTCATAGATTTTTTTCCATCCAGGTTGAAGATTTGATGCTGCTGAAACTGTAGTGACTGTCACACTTTCATGAAGGGGGCAATCTGAAGTGTTTATTTGTGTATTTAGGACCTGTTAGCTGCATGTTTGGATAATAAGCCCACTTAGGTACAAAATTGTCTCTATTTTTGCTTCCTCTGTCTCAGGGTTAATGGCTACTACAATTGTTGGATCAGTATGGTCCCTACCTTGGAAGCGATGGGTAAAGTCTGTTGAAAATTTAAGGAAAGGCCTGTTCTGCAGCTGCTATTCCTGCCAGGCCTTAGCTCAGTTGTTCCCATAATCGGAAAATTCATATGAACATAGAATAGTTGGAGCTCTCTGAAGGTGCTGCTCCTAGCCACTTTAAATGGAAATATCTTTTATTCAGCTAATTTTAATCAAATGATTTCTATTTTCTTTCTTGGAACAGGCTCTCACCGTGTAGCCTTTGCTGGTGTGAATCTCTTGGAGATCTGCCTGCCTCTGCCTCCCAATTGCTAAGATTAAAGGCATGCACCACCACACCCAACTATTTTCATTTTTCTTTATCTTTGAGAATTTTATCCTGTGGACTATGATCATATGTACCTCCCCTATTTTCCCTCTCCAACTTCCCTCATATCCTCCAAGTCCCACCCCCAATTTCTATTTTTTTAATATATATCCTGCTAAGTCCAGCCAGTGCTTCTTATATTATGTGCATGAGTATGAGGCTGTCCACTGGAGCATGGGAATTCTACCTGTGATCATCATGGCAAAGGATGCGTCTCCCTCCTCCAGCAACCATCTACTATCAGTAGTACCTCAGTAAAGGGTGAGGCCTAGAAATAATCTATCCCATCTGTGCTGGCCCTTAGGCTAGACTGATTTTGTGCAAATCACGTGCAGGTAACCAGAAACAATTTTATGCACCATATTTGCTTCATACTGAACTTCTTGTTTGAAAAAGATGAAAAGGGCTAGAAATGAGGCATGAAAAACAAAACAAAACAAAACAACAATAACAACAACAACAACAAACCATGCCACACAAGAGTGAGAACAGGATCCTGTTCAGATCCCCAGAATGTAAGTAACAGGGAGACAGGCATGACAACCCAACTTGATTCCAACTCAAGGGTGCAGAATCAAGTGATGTCTCAGGGCAAGCTGGCTAGAGCAACTCACTGAACAGGAGAGTTCTAGGTTCGGAAAAAAGATATTGCTTAGCTAAATAAAATGCAGACTGTTGAGGACACCCAATACCAGCCTCTGGTCTCTGCATGCACACACATTCAAACATGCACTTATGTATGCATACCCACACACAAACACATGAGAAGTTTTAAAAGAACTTTTAACTTTCAAAGGAAATTTCAGACTGTTAGTTCAACATTTCTATTTTTCTCCCTTCTTTCTTTCTCTTCCTAAATGTACTTCAACATTCCCCATAGAGCACTGTAAATGTTGTTCCAGAATTACTCAAGTATTTGGATAATTTTATAGTCAACTTTCAAATTAATGTGGGATACTGGAACAAATAGAAATTAGGATTTTATTATGATAAGGATACTTCGAATTCCATCAGGAGCACTCTGGCATCCCTGATAAGCCTGCATAAATGATTTGTTTTTGAAAATTCACTGAATAGCAGTGGAAAAGTTAACATGGAAATCTAACCACAGCTAATTATATGTATTAGCTATGTTGAGTATTTTGCTATTCTAGATAACCTTTAAACCTTAGCTATAATGGCAATTTAGCTAATGGAGAAGCTTAATAGGAAGAGTGTAACAAATGTACCGCCTTAGATTTACACAGAGATTGGATAAGGAAGTTAGGAGACAGGAATTAGCTGTGCACACACACTGCCAGAAAGCCATGTCATTTTAATGATTCATAATTTCTAATTAGCTATGATTATTCTGAGTGGTTGTGGATATACATTTTAATTGTATCACATAGTATAATTTCCAATTTCCACAGAGATGCTGATGAAGTGAAAGTTGTATTGCAAAGTCATCATTTAAATATTTGAGAAACGGAAAGCTTTAAAGGGGATAAATATCCACAGCTTTATTATAATTTCTATTGATCTCACAAAGTCAATTTAGTCCCAGTAATAAAGATGGCTGTCTGCCTTCTCTTCACTATGTCAACTTCACACTGGGTTTTCCAAAGTTAGATGCATTGTTCTCTGTGTACGGTGACAGTGCAAGACTTGCATTATGTACTTGGGCTTCTAGAAGACAAATGTGTAGTCAGAGAAGTGGATTTGCATAAGATAGGACTGCTGGACAGTTGCTATCCTTGACACAGTAACATGCAGTTTTGATTGGAACTGAATGCTCAACATGCTCAAAGGTGAAAGGCTTGATCTTGACAATCATGTTCCACAGGACTCTTTAACAGAGCTACCTAAAGAACACTTCAAGAGACTAGACTTGTCATTAAGTTTAATTCTAAAACAAAAGAACCAATGCCACATTAAGGAAAATAAAGTTGCTTGTATAAAGCAATCAGACTGAGTGTCATATGTTGGTAATTCTAGTGTGATGAATTAGAGTTGGAATTTAAGTTCAAAGCCAGCCTGAGTTATAAGATGAGAGTCCATCTTCAAACAAAACAAAACAAAACAAAACAAAACAAAATAATTACATCTCTTATAGCTTGTGATGTTAAAAAAGGAAATAATGCAAGCTATTAGATGTATATTTCCATGAGCAGAACAATCTGAAGATATTTAGTAGCATTTTCCAGAATTCAGTTGACTATATATATACTCTAAGCTGGTAATTTATATCAAACATAAGCTGAAATAGACATATGGAATAGACTCATTTGGAAAGAGGTCATCACCTCCATTTGTTGAAGCCCCAGAAACTGAATGCAGTATTGAGTCTACCTCACCAGATACTCACTTCAATAACACAAGGAATAGTTTTCCTTTTTAAAGATTTCTTTAGTTTTATTTTATAAATATGAACATTTGTCCACATATGTGTATCTGCACCACAGATATCTGTATCTGACTGTAGATGCCAGAAGAAGGCATCAGATCACTGGAACTGGACTTACAGACAGTTGTGAGCCATGACGTGGATGATAGGAACTGAACCCAGGCCTTCTGTAAGAGCAACAAATGCTCTTAAATGCTGAGCTGTCTCTCCACTCCAAGGACAGTTTCTTTCTTTCTTTTTTTTTATTTTTATTTTGCAATACAATTCAGTTCTATATATTAGCCACAGATTCCCTTGTTCTCCCCCTCGCTCCCCCCTCACCTTCCCACCAGCCCGCCCCCCATTCCCATCTCCTCCAGGGCAAAGCCTTCCCCACAGACTGAGATCAACCTGGTAGACTCAGTCCAGGTAGGTCCAGTCCCCTCCTCCCAGGCCGAGCCAAGGGACCCTGCATAGGCCCCAGGTTTCAAACAGCCAACTCATGCAATGAGCACAGGACCCGGTGCCACTGCCTGGATGCCTCCCAAACAGATCAGGCCAATCAACTGTCTCACCCACTCAGAGGGCCTGATCCAGTTGGTGACCCCTCAGCCATTGGTTCATATTTCATGTGTTTCCGTTTGTTTGGCTATTTGTCTCTGTGCTTTATCCAACCTTGGTCTCAACAATTCTCGCTCATATAAACCCTCCTCATTCTCGCTAATTGGACTCCCAGAGCTCCACCCGGGGCCTAGCGATGGATCTCTGCATCCAGATCCCTCAGTAGTTGGATGAGGTTTCTAGCACGACAATTAGGGTGTTTGGCCATCCCATCACCAGAGTAGGTCAGTTCAGACTGTCTCTCGACCATTGCCAGCAGTCTGTTGTGGGGGTATCTTTGTGGATTTCTGTGGGCCTCTCTAGCACTTTGCTTCTTCCTATTCTTATGTGGTCTTCATTTACCATGGTCTCCTATTCCTTGTTCTCCCTCTCTGTTGTTGATCCAGCTGGGATCTCCCGCTCACCCAAGCTCTCTTTCCCTCGACCCTCGCCCTTCACTACCCCCACTCATGTTCAGGCTGTTCATGTAGATCTCATTCCATTTCTCTGTCATTGGGCGATCCCCGTGTCTTTCTTGGGGTCCTGTTTTCCAGGTAGTCTCCCTGGTGATGTGAGTAGCAGTCCAGTCATCTTTGTTCCACATCTAGTATCCTGCTATGAGTGAGTACATACCATGTTTGTCTTTCTGAGTCTGGGATACCTCACTCAGGATGATTTTTTCTAGATCCATCCATTTGTCTGCAAACCTCATGATGTCATTGTTTTTCTCTGCTGAGTAGTATTCCATTGTGTATATGTACCACATTTTATTTATCCATTCTTCATTTGAAGGACATCTAGGTTGATTCCATGTTCTGGCTATTACAAACAATGCTGATATGAACATAGCTGAACAAGTGCTCTTGTGGTGTGGTTGAGCCTTCCTTGGGTATATGCCCAAGACTGGTATAGCTGGATCTTGGGCGAGATGGATTCCCAGTTTTCTAAGAAATCGCCATATTGATTTCCAAAGTGGTTGTACAAGTTTGCATTCCCACCAGCAGTGGAGGAGAGTTCCCCTAGCTCCACATCCTCTCCAGCATAAGGTGTCTTCAGTGTTTTTGATCTTAGCCATTCTGACAGGCGTAAGGTGGTATCTCAGAGTTGTTTTGATTTGCATTTCCCTGATGATTAGGGATGTTGAGCAATTCCTTAAATGTCTTTCAGCCATTTGAGTTTCCTCTGTTGAGAATTCTCTGTTTAGTTCTATAGCTCATTTCTTAATTGGACTGTTGGGCATTTTGATGTCTAATTTCTTGAGTTCCTTATATATTCTGGATATCAGTCCTCTGTCAGATGTGGGGTTGGTGAAGATCTTTTCCCATTCTGTAGGCTGTCGCTTTGCCTTGTTGACCATATCCTTTGCTCTATAAAAGCTTCTCAGTTTCAAGAGGTCCCATTGATTGATTGTTTCTCTCAGTGTCTGTGCTACTGGTGTTCTATTTAGGAAGTGGTCTCCTATGCTAATGCATTCAAGACTACTTCCTACTTTCTCTTCTAGCAGGTTCAGAGTAGCTGGATTTATGTTGAGGTCCTTGATCCACTTGGACTTAAGTTTTGTGCACGGTGATATATATGGATCTATTTGCAGCCTCCTACATGTTGATATCCAGTTTTGCCAACACCATTTGTTGAAGATGCTTTCTTTTTTCCATTGTGCACTTTTGGCTCCTTTGTCAAAAATTATTTGTTCATAGGTGTGCGGATTAATGTCAGGGTCTTCAATTTGATTCCATTGGTCCACATGTCGGTTTTTATGCCAGTACCAAGCTGTTTTTATTACTGTAGCTCTATAGTACAGCTTGAAGTCAGGGATCATGATGCCTCCAGAGGTTGTGTTATTATACAGGGTTCTTTTGGCTATCCTGGGTTTTTTGTTTTTCCATATGAAGTTGAGTATTATTCTTTCCAGGTCTGTGAAGAATTGTGTTGGTATTTTGATGGGGATTGCATTGAATCTGTAGATTGCTTTTAGTAAGATTGGCATTTTTACTATGTTAATCCTGCCTATTCATGAGCATGGGAGATCTTTCCATTTTCTGACATCTTCTTCAATTTCTTTTTTCAGGGACTTAAAGTTCTTCTCATATAGGTCCTTCACTTGCTTGGTTAGTGTTACCCCAAGGTATTTTATGTCATTTGTGGCTATAGTAAAGGGTGATGTATCTCTGATTTCCTTCTCCGCTTCTTTGTCCATTGTATATAGGAGGGCTACTGATTTTTTTGAGTTGATCTTGTATCCTGCTATGTTGCTGAAGGTGTTTATAAGCTGTATCAGTTCCTTGGTGGAATCTTTGGGGTTGCTCAAGTATACTATCATGTCATCTGCAAATAGGAAAAGCTTGACTTCTTCCTTTCCAATTTGTATCCCCTTAATCTCCTTATGTTGTCTTATTGCTCTGGCTAGAACTTCAAGTACTATATTGAATAATTATGGGGAGAGCGGACAGCCTTGCCTCCTTCCTGATTTTAGTGGAATTACTTTGAGTTTCTCTCCATTTAATTTGACATTCGCTGTTGGCTTGCTGTAAATTGCCTTTATTATGTTTAGGTATGTTCCCTGTATTCCTGATCGCTCCAAGACCTTTATCATGAAGGGGTGTTGGATTTTGTCAAATGCCTTTTCAGCATCTAGTGAGATGATCATGTGGTTTTTTTCTTTGAGTTTGTTTATATGGTGTATCACATTGACAGACTTTCGTATGTTGAACCATCCTTGCATCCCTGGAATGAATCCTACTTGATCATGGTGGATAATTGTTTTGATGTATTCTTGGAGTCTGTTTGCCAGTATTTTATTGAGTATTTTTGCATCAATGTTCATGAGGGAGATCGGTCTGTAGTTCTCTTTCTTTGTTGTATCCTTGTTTGGTTTAGGAATCAGGGTAATTGTAGCCTCATAGAAGGAGTTTGGTAATGTTCCTTCTGTTTCTATTGTGTGGAACAATTTAGAGAGTATTGGTATTAACTCTTCTTTGAAGATCTGGTAGAATTCTCTACTGAAACCATCTGGAAAGGACAGTTTCTTAATTTGAAGTTTTATTAAAAAAATCAAATGGGTGGTTATGAAAAAACATGTTTTTATTTGAATTATTATACGGGTACAGCTGAGAGGTGGATGAATTTGGATTCTAACTTGCAACCAAATAGGTAGCAAAATTCAGATGGCTCAGGATACTGAAATGCCTGTGCCTTCACAGGACAGTGTCAATGTCAAGGGACCAGTCCAGACCTTATCATAGGAAATACCCACTCCTAATTCTCTGCCAGACCAGCAGCTAGAATACAGTGACCTGTTCACAGGTCACTCATTTTCAGAAGAGCCAACAGGTGCTTTCACTTTGTCTCCCCAGGGACCCATCATTGACTCTGATAGAAATGGTTAGCTGTTCACTTGGTAAAGAAATAGTCTGCTGGGTATAATTAAGAACTCTTTTAGTGCATGTTTTTCTGTGTGTCCATGCATGTGTTTGAATGTGTAGACACACATGTTTGTAGGTGCCTATGTATACAAAAATGTGTGGAAGTCATAGATAGATGATTGGGTCTTCCTCAATTGCTCCTTAGCTTATAGAGTGAGCTAGGATCTCTCTCTTCAATCCATATGTCTCCTGATTTGTAGTCTATCTAGTTAGATTACTCTGGGGATACCCTGTCTCCACTTTCTATATGCTGATATTGCAGATGTGCTGCAACAATTCCCTTGCCATTTATGTCAGTGGTGAGGATGCAAGCCTGGTACCGGCGTGTGCATGGGAGGTACTTTTACCTGGTGAGTTACCACTCAGCCTTCCATATGCTCTTTGACAACCACTTTAAAGATTTTAAATTGTTCTTCCCATAAGCACAACAATGTAAACAAGGTTTGGTTACATTGCCACACCAACCTTCTTCAACATAGTTTTCTTTTTCTATATGTTATTCTCCCACTTCATATACAACAAGATATAGAAATGAAATAATGGAGAAATAGATTACAGTGAACTCTTCTATGAAAAAAATAAAAGTATAAGAAAGGATTTGTTTCAGGAGTCATCAATGAGTGGTGATTGCAGAAGTTAGGAGGTTAAAAACAAACAATTGCTCTTTTAGTTGTAAGCATAACTCAAAGAAGCACTCCCTAATTACTTTACAGTAAAGATGTTCAGTAATAGTTTATGGCTCTTAAGGATTCTGTTACTGGACTTGGCAGGAGTTGGGGTGGTGGCTGTGACATTGCAACCAACACTTTTCTCTCTGTTCTCTATGTTTCTCACTAGAGAAAAGATCAATGTTGTTTAGGATTTTCAAATAGGACCGTGACTTTCTGTGACATGAAACCCTGCTATCAGTGATGTGGCTGGTCTATTCCAATCTTTAGGAAGGTGTCAAATGACAAAGAAACACTAAGATAAGATATAGATATAGATATAGATATAGATATAGATATAGATATAGATATAGATATAGATATAGATATAGATATAGATATAAAAGATATACATATAATCTAGTTTATTTACTACAAATGTTTTAAAGGTTAACTGGTTGATATGTTACATGAATGATCTTCTTGCTTATGATTTTCCAAAATGAAATTTTTGTGAAAGTATCATGAGGAGAAAAATAGTCTTTATTACATTGTGGGTAACCTGCAAGGAACTTTTGTGTTGTCTATAGATAATAGATGGGGACTATTATGTTATTCTTTCTATACCATGCTGTAATATGTGATTGATTATCCTCAGGATCTTTTTCATCTATGGAAAGGCATGTTTATAGAGTCTTACCTTTATCCATAGGTGACATGAATATAGCATTAACCTTGGTGGCCCTAAATAATATCATGAGGTGCACCATTGTGTAGTTATTGAAAGCTCAGATTAGAGACTGTTTATATGACTATAAATTTTGACCCTATCATTTCTTTGATATATTATTCTGTTCAACTTTATAATTCTTCTTGCCTATAGATCAGAATGGTAGTGATGTTATCTGCTGCATGATTTTGTTTTAGAATTGAATGTTTAGAATTGAACCCATTTGTTAAGTACATAGAACAGTTTTTGTCCCCTTGTAAAAACTATTATATTTTTAAAATAAGATTGAGTTCCAAGAGTTCATGTTGATAGAAAGATAAAATCTATGTTGCTGGGATTTTTGGTTTCTCTGTGTTTGATTATCCAATGCTATGTCCACTCACTAAGTCCATGAACCTCTCTCTTGAGTCTAACATTTATGTTTTAGGTTAGATAAGAATAATGAAAAGTCATTTCAGATGCAAAAACAGATGTGATCCAAAACACCAGGCTTGTTTGAATGCTTGGAATATTAATGTAGTGCAGGGGAAGATGCCGATTAGGATTATGAAAGTTCTATAGGAAAAAAGGGACACTACCATGATGTCATAACAAATAACGGGGGGTGGGGATTCAGGGCAATTAATCATGGTAAAGATTTGTCCACAGGACAGGCTGATTTAGAAGATTCCTCACTAAGGTTCTCTTCCCAGGTGTCTCTAGATGTGTCACATAGACAATTAAAACTGTCTGTGGCAGATTGGATGAGAAATGACTCCCATTGTCTCATGTATCTGAATACTTGGTTCCCAGTTGGTGGTGCTGTTTGAGGTAGTGATGGAACCGTTAGGTGGTGGAGCCTTAATGAGGGAAGTATATCACTGAGGGTGGGCTTTGAAGGCTTGTACTTCACTCTTCTCTTGACACCAAGTTCTGTATTAGATATTTTTCTGTTTTTCTGGTAAAATGTTGGACAAAACAAAAAAAATGAATGATTTACTTATGACTAATGGTCCATTGTGATAAAACTATTGAACAGTATAAGCAGAGCTTGACAGGTCATCCATTCATGTGCATCCTGGAAGACAGTAGTGCTGAGAATAATGAGAACATTAGATGCCTGGGTCATGAGGTATCAGACGGGAATAAGGACTTTATTATCAACTAAAAGTCATTCCTAGAATATCTTGGCAAAGAATATGACTGCATTATACCCGTGTCCTGAGTACTCATGTAAGGATGAGTTAAAAAGTAACAGACTAAATATTTTAGATGTGGAAATTTCAAGACAGTATAATACTGTGTCTATGGTATGGTTATTACTGATTACCCAAATGAAAAAGAGCAACATGTGAGGCAGAAAGAAAGAAAAATGCCCAGTTTGTAGAGAAAAAGAATAATAGGAAGCTTAAGCATGCAGTCAAGTCATTTTAAAATGAGGTCATAGTTCTTCAAAAGATTAGGGTCATTAAAGTAAAACCACCTGTTCTGCACTAGACAAATAAAAAAAAGTTGCACAGAGGGCTAGAATTCATGCAGCTAAGCATCCAGCTTGTGAAAGAGCGCTAAAGGGTTGTTTGCTCCTAGAAAACAGTCTCCTAGGGATGCTTTTCAGAGATTCAGTGTACATAAACTGTTGCAACTGTGGTCCAAGGGTGGTTAGGTCCAGTAGGGGTAACAGGGAATATAATCCACATGGTACTGGCATTGGAGACAAGAGTGTTGCAAAATAGAGGGGAATCATGGATTCCTTTTCTGTGATTTCAGAGAGCCAATGAGGCCAGGTAGTTTGTGTCAGGATTGGACTCCCAAAAGGAGGTGCTGCGAGGTATTGGAATGGTTTGAATAGTAACAGTGCTCTTAGGCTTGTATATATGAATGCTTGATCATTAGGGAGTGGCACTGCTTGAGAAGGATTAGGATGTGTATCCTTGTTGGAGTAGGTGTGGCCTTGTTGGAGGAAGTGTGTCACTGGAGATAGGCTTTGGGGTTTCAGATGTTTAAGTCAGTGTCTCTCTTTGCTGGTGGCCTGAGGATGCAGATGTAGAACTCTCAACTACTCTCTAACACCATGTTTGCATGCATGTAGCCATGTTGCCTGCCATGATGATAATGGACTAAACCTCTGAAACAATAAGCAAGGTCCAATGAAATGCTTTCTTGTATAAGAGTTGCTGTGGTTACAGTGTCTCTTCTCAGCAATAGAACACTGACTAAGACAGAACTGACCCAGTAAAACCTGTTTGTATTGGAAACCCCCGAGATGTCGATGAAGCCAGAGCAATGAGTCATCTGCCAGGGATGATTGCATATAGGGACTGGAATCATCCCAAGAGAGAGGTTTTAGACTCCTGAATAGTGCCGAGACTGTTAAAGACTACAATGACTTTTGAGGTTAGACTAAATTAATTTTCCATCATGTGATTTTCATGGCCCTATGGGGAAAGGAGTAGACTCTGGCAGTTAGAATGTTCTTGATTAAGCACTTGATTCCTAGTGGGTGGCACTGTTCAGGTGGCTGGAAGATGTATGTCACTGAGTGAGGCTCTGGGATTTCATAGCTTTGCCTCACCTCTCTTCTCTCCCTCCCTGCTCCCCCTCACCCTCTCTCTTTCTCTCTCTCCTTTTGGTGTGTGGTTGAGATGGGGTCAGTACTGCTACCACCACGCTTTCTCTGAGTTCTGCCATGCTTTCTCCATCATGATGGACTCCATCTCTCTGGAATAGTAAGTCAACATAAACCCTTTCCTCCTTAAGCTGATTTTGTCAGAGTATTTTGTAATTGCACCAGAAAAGGAAGTAATAGACTATCACTAGTTCCATGACACTATGACTGTCCTAAACCTTAAATCCCATTGGACATTTCTGTCTTTGCAGATTAGTACTCTGCACTACTTTGTAACTCCACCCCTGGGATTTCTGCACCATTTCGTCCTTCTAGGTATCAACAGTCTTCAGGCTTTAATACCATTTTCTTTACTTCATGACGCATTTCTTGGAGTTCACCAAAGTAAAATAACAAATAAAAGATAGATTAGATAAATATCTGATAGATATTTTCTAGGTAGTAGATAGATGTACATAGTTATGAAGGGCTTATAAGGAACTAGCTCATGTGATAACGGATGCTGAGCAATGTCATGATCTGCTGTCTGCACGCTGGACAAAACCAAAGATGATGATGTAAGTACAGGTCTGAGGGCAGAAGAGATATGATATCCCAGTGCAGTCATGAGACAGAAAAATAAAGGGAGTATTAGTCAGTTCAGGTCTTTGGGGAAGGGAAGGAGTGGGATGATGACTGTCTACATTGCAGAGATTGCTCTATTTTACTGAGTTTAGAGCTACTAGAGATAATGAACTATGGAAAGACTTCTGTAGACATACCTTGAGATAGTATTTTATGTAGATACCTCTCAGTCCACTCAAATTGGCATAAAATTATCCATCAGTTTACCAACCCCAAGGTTTACTATGAACCTGAAGCTTATGTATCGATGCAAAAGGTTATATTTATGTATTTTTCATGAATAGTTAAACTCATAACCATTAATATATTCCTACTTTATCTCTTATAGCTTAAATGTGCCCTGATTTTTATACGCATCACTATCAATGTCTTGTAACTTTTTTATGGTCATAAATTCACACTGCACATGAAATATTCACAGAATAGCTTCTTCTTTCCCCACCTCTACTTACCCTCCCCCTAAAATACACGTCCTTGAAATCAGAGATAATGCCGTATAAGAGAATTGGTACAATTCTTTAAAGCCCTGATTTTTGTCAAACTCTATATCCTTAGTGACAGAACAACTGACCACAGAGAAGTATATTGTAGCTTTCTTTGGATTATTGGGTCAGATTTCCTTTTAGATATAATTGAATAATCTTTATCTCTTTCTGCAGAATATGGCAGACCCAGAGTGTATAACAGGAATTCATCTTGTGGCAACATTGATCTTTTCCTGTCACTTGTCTTTGCTCAAATAATTTCCAGGCAAACTGTTCTACAATTAACTGTTAAATATTTTTGTACTTTTGGCACTGTTGAGGAATTCAGCTAGCCAGAGCTAAAACTCTAGAGCAGTTTCCTACTTTTGACTTTGGTATGGGATCCTGTCCATATAACTTCCTCTTTTGTGAACTTAAAAGAACTGAAGATAAATCACATGGTCATTTAAATATCAATAGGTCAAAATGCACTAAAAGCAGATAAGAATATGTAGAGGCTACTTCTCAATACTCCTTCCTGTCTTCCAGTACTGTGGTCTGATTCATAACCCAACAAATGGTTTCTAGTGCAACAAAGTGTCACTTGCCTCTGGCTTGAATTTAATTTTACTTCTTTCCTGTGTGTCTGTGTGTGTGTGTGTGTGTGTGTGTGTGTAACACTATCAAAGCATAATGAAAGTCAGTTCAGATTAATATGGTTGGCATAGAATACTAGAATAAAAATGTCTTTAATATAGATAACTTATCTTAATTTTTAAAATGCTATTGTAAATCATATGTAAATAATAATAACAGAAATTGGTAATAAAAACAACATTGTAATTCTTGTGGTGGTAAATCTACTTCATCTGTTTTGATGGATGACAGGAAGTTGGGAAGGTAGAATAATGTAAAGATCAATTTCCAATGTATTCTAAAGTAGGAGAGTCTTTTACAGAGTCTAGTATGACAAAATTTATTTTTGGATAGTTTATTCCATGAAAATCATCCACATGTGTGAAACAAGAAGAAAAAGAAAAACCATAAGACTAGAAAAATATCACAAACACATAATCAGAGCTTTTCAGATACACTGAGAACCGATTGCATGTTTATAGTGATAGTAACAGAAAACAGTTCTGAAAATTGTCAAGACAGAATGAACAGAAAATTATAACTATCAGTACAACCTGATTATCTTTGAAAATAAAGATAAAGTAGTGCCATTAACAGAATGTAAACACCCAAGTGACCCTCCTGCGGCTCCATAGGATGCTACAAAAACTCACAGTGAGACTGTAATAACATTCAAACTCTGGGGAGTGCTACCACATCATGTTTTCAATTGTTAATATAATGTTTAAAGCTGAAGACATTGTTGAAGGCCTGGATTTTCCTTAGAAGACTGTTGCAAATTTGGCACAAACAAGCGCCTTCGTCTCCATCTAGGTGATGCTCAATTTCTGGCCTAGAAGGATAACTTCCAGTTGTGCACTCATGATATCCACTGGACACTTTATATTGGTGAATTTTACATAGTAATCCTATCCTTTCTATTCCTGTTTCATAAAACATTTCAAAGACACATTTAGCCTTTCTAGTACATTGAATAACATTAAAGAGGATGTTCTCTTCCCTCGTCTCCTACTATAATCTCTAGTTCAGGATATAACCTCTCTCTAACAGTTAGTCCCTCCTCAGTGTTTGTGGAGTCTCGTAATTGCCACACAATCACTGTTTGCATCCCATGGCTCCTTCATTTAGTAGCAGCAATAAAGGCATCTAGCAGAAAGGGGAAAAGGAGACTGTTCTGCTTGTCTGTACAAGATGTTATTAAAAAGTAGCTTTTTATATTCTGTCAATAGTAGCATTATGATTCATAGCTACTGTCTGAAATGTTCCTCTTTTTCCAAAAAGTTCATCCCCACTTTGTTAATTTACAATATACAAGTTCCAACCTACTTTCTTAATGTAATTCCTAATACAAAATCCAATTACAGCTTTCTTTATCCCCAAACCATAAAGTAAGTTTGGTACTGAATATAAATTACTTTTATACGTTTCTTGTAACTTACATTTTTTTTTGAGGGCTGAAAATCATGATCAGGGATTTGTCAATAGATCCTTCATTATGTGTTGAAAAGATAGACACTAGCCTTGTAACTCTAGTTCTATTGCTAGAGCTTTTGTGTGCACATGAGGCTGCTTACCATGAAGAAGTAATTAGAGTCAAGTTTCTGCCACTAATTGTGTAACTGATCAATGCACGGCAGATTACTATGAACCTGATAAAGATTGATTCTTCACACCTGTTGCTCCCTGGCATTGTTTATGCTACCATGGAGGACTTTATCATTGTGGTCACATTACATCTGCATAAAAATTGGAGACATGGAATATTTTCACTCTAAGTGATAACATTGTAGACTCTTTTCTCTCCAAATTTTCCTTTGACTTTTCCTCTTATTGGAAGCCATCCCTGTAAATGTTGAGTTTGAATTTAATTGAGAATATGTAAAACTGAGTTTGCTGTCATTTTTGTGAATAGTTAAGTAGATATTCTTTCATGAGAAGACTTTCAGAATACCCTTTCTATCACTAAACTGGCCCATCCAAGATGGTGACAGAAGACACAGCTATTTGTATGTCAGCTAGCTAACTCACAACGTTAATTTAATAGTGTTATTTATTGTAAATATTTATAATGTTAAATATATTCAGTTTCTTTAGACTTAAGAGAATAAAATCTCAACATTTTTGCCATAGTCTGTGGTTGGCCGCAGTTTGTAGGTTCTGCAAAACTCAAGAAGACGTGAAGATATGGAAGGTAGGTTAATGATACCAGCAATCAGAGAAAAATGCCTTACACTTTCCAGTTCCTGCTGCACCACCATGCACTATTAGAAAGTATGCATTTGCCTTTAGGATGAAACAGAACAAACTTAAACAAAAAGTATATATTCCATCCCAAGAAAATCCAAAGACATTTTGAAAAAACATTTACTGAGACATGAATACTCCAAGACCAGGAAAACTAAAACTTAGAAATGAGATGTTTCCCCAACAGCTTTCAGCTCTGTCTTGCACATCAGGAGCTGGATTGCTTTGATGGTCATTTCTGGAAAGTCAGTGGGCAGTATACTGAAGACTTTAAGGTCCATGTGGGAGTTTGAATAAGAATGGCCCCCATAGGCTCATATATTTGAATGCTTGGTCACTGGGGAGTGGTACTATTTGAAAGGATTAGGAGTTGTGGCCTTGTTGGGGTAAGTATCACCTTGGTGGTGGAAGTATGTCCCTGGGGATGGGCATTGAGGTTTAAGATGCCCAAGCCAGGCCCAGTGTCATTCTCTCTTCCTGTTGCCTGTGAATTTGGATGTAGAACTCTCAACTACATCTCTAGCACTATTTTTTCCTTTGTGTCACCATGATCCCAACTGTGATGAAAATGTACTAAAACTCTGAAACTATACGCAAGCCCTAATTAAATGCTTTCTTTTATAAGAATTGCTGTGGTCTTGTCATCTCTTCATAGCAGTAGAACAGTGACTTAAAACACGGGAAAAAACACAACAAATAGAAGAAAGAGAGGCTGGGTGGTGGTGGCACATGCCTTTAATCCTAGCACTCAAGAGGCAGAGCCAGGTGGATCTCTGTGAGTTCGAGGCCAGCCTGGTCTACAGAGTGAGTTCCAGGACAGGCACCAAAACTACACAGAAAAACTCTGCCTCAAAACAAAAACAAAAACAAAAACAAAACCCAAAAACCCAAAAAAATCAAAAAACAAAAACAAAAAAACAAACAAAAAAAGAAGAAAGAGAAAAAGAGCTAAAGAAAAAGCACAACACATAGATACAGAAATATACACATTTGCACTCACAGAAATTCCCTCTTCCAAAAGAACCAAAACAACTGAAACCATTATATATATATATATATATATATATATATATATATATATATATATATATATATATATGACCTGTAATGGAAAAAAAAAGCAATGATAAAGCATTATGAAACAAAGAATGCCATGAGTTCATTTTGTTGTGGACATCTACTGCTGGGCAAGGGGCCTGGCCATAAGAGTGTTTTGTATACTCAGTAAGAATCATTGGAGAGACTTCCATTTGCAAATGCTTATCAATTGGAGATTGTTTATGGGTTAGAAATATGGAAGTGTATCCACTTAGCCTCTCAGTACTGGGACCTCATCTGAACCAGACCTGTGCTGGCCCTATGTGTGGTGATATTTTATTTGTGCTGAAATGTGGTGATACTTTATTTGTACGTTAATAAATAAAATTTTCCTGGAGATCAGAGGACATAGCCAGCCATTTTTAAGTAAACATAGAAGTCAGGCAGTGATAGCACATACCCTTAATCCAAATAACATGACAGGCAGAGTCTCTGTGTGTTCAAGGACATACTAGGGAACAGCCAAGCTTGGTGACACACACCTCTAATCCCAGTACCAATCATAAACACCTGTACAGACAGGAAGTAACAAGGAAGTGAGGTAGCTCAGCTAAGAGCTAATGAGAGGGTAGAATAGAAAGGCAATGAAAGTCTGGATAGACAGGATGCAGCTCTCTTGGGAAGCTATGGCGGCATGGTGACTTAAGGCTAGCTGGTGTCTCTCACTATCTCCCTGATCTTT
This sequence comes from Peromyscus eremicus, assembly GCF_949786415.1. Classification (NCBI taxonomy): domain Eukaryota; kingdom Metazoa; phylum Chordata; class Mammalia; order Rodentia; family Cricetidae; genus Peromyscus; species Peromyscus eremicus. Next base: position 23,662,428 of record NC_081428.1, on the reverse strand, counting down.
AAGGCTTTCACCCCTATATTTGGCTCTGTGTTTCTTATTTAATAAGACTATAATAGAAATTTGTCTACATCTATGCATACTTTCACAGTCTTTGTGAGTTCATTTGTATTTCAGACCTTCTGTATTTAGAAGGTCTTGTTTCCTTGGTGTCCTCCATCCCCTCTGATTCTTAAAACCTTTTTGCCTCCACTTCTACAGAGATCTCTGAGTCTGGAGGTGAGGGTCTTGATGGAGACATCACTTTTAAGACTGAGTATTCCAAGGTCTCTCACTCTCTGCACTTTGTCCGGTGGTGGGTCTCTGTATTTCTTCCCATCAACAACAGGAGGAACCTTCTTTGATGATGGATGAGCATAGCACTAATCTATGAGTAAAGCAGAATATCACTAGGAGTCATTTTATTGAAAATTCCTTTAGCAGAACCATAATATTTAGTTTCTTCTAGGTCCCTGACATATCTAGTCTCAGGTCCTTGACCACTAAAGCAGTGCCCTGCTGGGATCCATCTCATGGAGTGAGTTTTAAATCCAGTCAGATATTGGTTGGTTGATCCTATAAGATTTGTGCCATTATTGTAGTAGTACCTCTTGCAGGCACATCCTCATTATAGTTTGGGGGGCTTGTAAATGGGTTGGTGTCTACCTTTGCCTTTGGTAGTGTGCAGAGTACTTTCTAGGATAATGAGTACTAGTCCTTGGCAGTGAAAGCTTTAGGTAGGCACCAGCTCAACTTCTCCATGTTCAATGAGTTGGATAGATACTATCTTTGGCAATAGTGCCTTACAATGAGTTTGTGGAGAACAACCTATAGTTTTGGCAGTGGCCTGGGTTGTTTGGGAGTTCCCATGTGACCCCTTTGGCCAACAACTTGATTAGATGTAAACCGTTGCTGGAATTGCAGGCTTCATTTGGTGTAAAGAAATGTACAGGTGTGGCTTCATCTCCCTGTTAATTTGCATTCCCATTTCTATTGCCTTCACATGTGTATATATTTTGGGTATATATTTTAGGGAGCTTCTGCTGTATTAGGGTTTCATATGACCCATCAAATGGCTCTTAGTTTTAGCTGTCCCACACAGCATTCCCTCATTCAACCCCCCTTTCTCTCCTTGTCCCCATCAGATCCTCCCGTTCCATCCATCCATCCAGTCCCCCTTCTATGCCATCCATAACTATCTATTCTATCTTCCTAGGGAGAACCAACGTGTCCCTTAGCCCCTATCTATCTATCTATCTATCTATCTATCTATCTATCTATCTATCTATCTATCCATCATCCATCCATCCATCCATCCATCTATCTATGTATCTATGTATCTATGTATCTATGTATCTATCTATCTGACTATCTATCTATCTATCTATCTATCTATCTATCTATCTATCTATCCATCCATCCTTTGTGGTTTTATGGGTTGTGTAGCTTTGGTATTAAAGATTTAACAGCAAATATACACATATAAGGGAATACTACTGTATTTGTCATTTTGGGTCTTGGTTTACCTCACTCAGGATGATTTTTTTCTATTTTCATCCATTTGCTTGCAAATTTCATGGTGTCATTTTTTAATAGCTGAGTAATACTCCATTGTCTAAATGTACCACATTTTCTTTATCTATTTATCCTTTGATAAGTATCTAGTCTGTTTTCAATTTCTGGCTATTATGAATAAAGCAGCAACGAACATGGTTGAACAAGGGTCTCTGTAGTAGGATGTATATAGGTATATGCCCAAGAGTAGTATAACCGGATCTTACAATAGCTCTATTCTTAGCTTCCTAGGTCATTTGTTTTAATTTTAAAGATTAAAAATTATTGCCACTGTGATTGTGTAAGCAACGCCTATCAGTTTTGCATAGTTGACTCTTACGAGGCTTGTCTTGTGATGCTATAAAGTACATGAAAAGTTTGTTAAAAGTTCCTGAGGTTTTGAATGGAGTTTATGAAAATAGGGCTTACTCTTTGCTGTTCATTCAGTAGGATTCTGTTTTCCTTTTATTTTCTAAATTGTCTAGGGTAATGTATCTATCCCTACTTGAATCAGGAAATATTTGAAGAGGTGTCTCACCTGTTGAAGAAGCATGTCATTTCTGGCCAAGGCAGCTGGACATGGCTTTGTATTTGGAGGGAAAAGAATGGTCAGCGGGATATAAGGATAGCTATAAGGAATCAGTTTCCTACTTCTTCAGGGAATGCCACAATTTCCTAGAGGCTTTGATCTAAAGGAGCAAGTACTGGTTTTGATGCAGGTGATATTAAGATGTTGTTGAAATGAATAAACATTTATTGAGTTTTACCTTGACGTTCACCTCAACAACAACAACAAATCTTTATTATAATCTCCTCTGGAAGCCATATGCATCTTCACTTAAAAGCACATTTTCTGGTGTGAATATTATTTTGAGCTCTGAATTGGAGCAGAAGCAACTGTTAAAGAATTATCATTAATGTTTATATGAATGTTAGAATTTACTCAGCATAGTTTTATTTCAAACCAAACATTACATAAAGTTTTGTTTTTTTTTTTAATTTCAAACCGTGAAGAGCTATATTTGAAGCTGTGGCTTTCACCTTCCCTTTGCCCTTCCTCTTCCCATTTCCTTTGTCTCACTGCAACTCCATCATGGCATCATGTTCTGGATCTATAAAACAAAGGTCATGCCTTCCCAAAAGAGTGCTGTGAAAGTTGGACTAACCACAACAATCACTTTTAGCTTTTATTCAGCAAGACGGTTTTGTCAACTTGCTAATTTTATCTTTCTTCCATTTGCCCAGAAAATTCAGAAAATATCATATAAGTAAATTTAAAAGTACCTTTTCAGAAAGAATGACACCATGATGGGTGAAGTAAAAGACATAGTCTTATTGGTAGGTTCTGTAATGATGTCACTCTTAGAGGTCACAGGTCACTAGCTTTATTTTAATGCTTATTGATGTTTCTGATCTGGGCACGGGCCCAGAAAAAGAGAAGTAGAAATACAAAACATACCTAGACTGTATCTCTCTCTATGTCTCTGTGTCTGTCTGTCTCTGTCTCTCTGTCTCTGTCTGCCTGCCTGTCTGTCCGTCTCTCTGTCTGTGCATGTTTGTGTTATTTGAGAGTAAAGAGTTCATAAGATCAGCAGAACAGACAGACATCAATTGCTGACAAGGTGGTTGTTTCGAGACTGAGGCCAGGTTGAAACTCACCAAGCAGCCCACATAAATGTTTGTTTCTAAGGGGGAAGACAAGCAGATGGCCAATCATAGATGATGTGAGGTATTTTGAGAAGTGTCATAAAAGCAAGAAGGAAAAGCTGCTCTTCAGTAAAGAGAGATGGGCCCGGAAGAAGCAGTTATATCACTAAGCGGTGCCTCCTTTCAGCGGCAGGGGACATCAAACAAGTGACAGCCACAAAGAGCTTTCTCATTTGTCTACATTAACAAGCATGGTTCATTAAAAAGCCAGGTATAGTTACTTGATATCCTTGATGAATTTAAAGTTTGGTAACCAGTCACTGATACTATTTCCATGTCCTGGGCATTTTCCTCTTCCTTTATTCTATCAAGTTTCTTCAAAAGATGTCACATGGCACACATTTCCTCAGACACAGTGCCTCAGTGTACTCTTATCATCGTGAGGGCTCTTTTCTCATATTTCATCAAATCCTTGGTGTGTGTGAATGTGTGTGTGTGTGTGTGTGTGGTCTATCCACGTGTTTGGCATGTGGAGGCTAAACAGTGACTTCTGGATGTTGTTTTCAATGGCTTTGCCACCATATTTTTTGAGATACGATTTCTTACGAACCTGAAGCTTGCCTATTCAGCCAAAGTGACTGTATAGGAAGCTCTTGGGTCCATCTCTCTTTGTCTTCTGTCCTCAAGACTGGGGCTACGGACATGTGCCACCATGAGCAAAGCATTTTATGTAGGCATAGCAAACACTCTGCCCACTGAGCTCTCTCGACAGCCTAGATCTCACCTGCTTCTAATTGCTTCCCCCAAACTCACCTCCTCCTTTCATCATATGCACTGCCTTTCAGTGTATGTACTACAAGGGCATGCAAACATTGTACTGTTGGAAATAGAGTCTTCTGGTTCCATAGCATCTTCAGTGTCTTTTGAGTAAGACAAGCCTCACAGATGCCCCTTCAGTGCTCAACAGAGAGTATTTTTGCTCTCTGTAACAGGAAGGGGAAAATAGATTCATAAGCTATATGCGATTTTTATCTGAGTAAGTACTGTTGAAGTGCTCTTGAGCAAGATTAAGCTAGTATGGTTTTTCTACCTCCCCACTAATAATTACCACGATTGAACTTCCTAACTTCTGCCAATCACATGGTTATAAAGTGGTGAATGATTTCACTTTAATTTGCATTTCTCTGATTACTAGTGTGCTTGTTATCTCTTCATATACTAAGTGTGTGTTTCCGTATCTATTTTTCATCTGTTCATCTTTTGCTCATTATTAGCTTCTTCTATTAGGATATATGTTTGCTATGAAAATGCACATTTGGTCATGCAACGAAGCATAATTTAGTATACTTTTTCTAAAAGGGGAAATGTATATTTAGAAAAGATTTCCTCTGATATCACTAAAAACTGCTTCTCAGTTGAGCATTTATAGACACTCTACTTTGACATCACCATAAACTCTGCTGTTGCTGATCTCCCAGCGCTGAGTGCAATGTTTTCTTCCATTGAGTCCTTTGACTTCACAGTCTACATTCTTCGTCTGTGCTTCTCTTATTGTTCTCTTTCGATCTCTTTCATAACTCTGTCTAAAGGCCTGTGCTCAGAACTTTGGTGCCATCTCATTTTGTCCCTTCCCCACCAAGACGCACAGATCCAACTATGGCCTTTATTTCTAACAGTGAAACAGACCTACCTCCCACCTGAACGTCTAATGTTAGGATTCTAACTATAAATACAATAGCTCTACTTTGTCCTGTCTCCATTTTAAACTCAGCCAGCTTACATGAAAATAAAAACAACTTTGAAAAGTGTGTCAACTTCATCCATAAAGCATTAATGCTGCTTGCAAATCAGCACTCAGAGGGAAACTTTGATGTAGCCTTTGATATTTAATTCTGTTTGATCTGTTAGGCTGGGTGATGAATTTAGATGTTTTCCAATTGCAAATGTGCTTTGACTCCCTCCCCTTCTTCTGACGGTGCTTTGTGTTGCCCATCTTTGCCTCCTGACCACTTCATCCCCAGAACAAGAGAAAGTCTACTAAATATTACAAATGACACATTTTAACTACATGGTTATTGCTTTATAGATTCCCAGAATCTTTTTTTTTTGCTGTCTGACATAAAATAAAAATCCATATTGATACTCTGTTATTGTAATTAAGTAATACACGAAGATGTTGAATAAAATATAGCATTTCTTCACTTTTTTTTTTTTTTTTTTTTTTTTCGAGACAGGGTTTCTCTGTGTAGCTTTGCGCCTTTCCTGGAACTCACTTGGTAGCCCAGGCTGGCCTCGAACTCACAGAGATCCGCCTGGCTCTGCCTCCCGAGTGCTGGGATTAAAGGCGTGCGCCACCACCGCCCGGCCATTTCTTCACTTTTACACAACTCAAATTAGTAATTGTTTTGCCTGCAGAAGTAACCACTGTATGAAAGTGGTTGCTTCTCAAAGCTTATGGGAAGTTTGTATATTTATGTGGATCCTTTGTCTATATTGTTTTGTGGTTTTCATTCCTTAGACATGAAGTCATAATTTTATTTTCTTTTATTCAATCTTCTTTTTTCATCACGCCTGAGTCAGGATTACCTCCTGGCTAGCATGTGTGATGGGTGAAAGGGAAGAAACTGGAGGCAGAAAACACATGAGGCATTTTTACAGTCGTCCATCTGAGGGATAAGAAAAGTTGGCCTAAGTTGAGAATAGATGAAATTACGAGGAGAGGACATGAAGGTGGGATTCAGAGGTTGGGATTAGTAATCAAGTATTTGTTCAACTTGCAATAGATGCTGGAGAACACACCCAGATAAGTCCCATGAGAGGCAGAGGTAGGAAAGACAGTAAAAGCTGAACTACAGAACCCAGGAAGAAAAGCAGGCAGAGAGGCCTGGGACTGGAGTTGCAGACGGTTGTAAGTGGCCTTGTGGGTGCCAAAAATTTGTTCTCTGTAGAGTAGCAAGTGCTCCTAACTATTGAACCATCTCTCCAACTTCCCCACAAATACTTCTCCAGCAGACATTCTGTATAACTGCAGTTAGTTATATTAGTATAGAAGAGTCTGGAAAGCAATAAGATTATAAAGAAAAATATAGCTGAGAAGGCAGAAAATGCAAGCATGCTCCTTTTATTCATTTTTTCCTGGTAGATTGCAATCATCTTGTTCATCATTTAACTTGTTGTCTGTGAAACATGGAATAGTCTTTGGGATATATGGTGGTTTTCTAGAGGTTTTGAAAGAGAAGATGAATTGCAATACAAAAAGAGAACTTAAAAATGTTCCTGTTTCTCTGTAAACCTCTTGAGAAACAATGAAGCATAGGAATATGTTTTTCTTTCACTTGATTTCATTTTAACTGTCACTTCATTTTACTGTCTTGGTATCTTATCCCTTTGTATTTCCAAAGCTTTCCAGGTAATGTGTATTTTTTTTATACTTTTACTATCCAAAATTAAAGAAAAAATACAGAAAACATGTTGCTAATTATTACCTTTAATACAATGAGGTTCCTTGCTGCCTTGATATTTCAAAAATAATGTAGAGAATTATTAAGTGAAATTCTTTCCTAATAAAATACAGCTCAAGCTGTGGTCTCACTGTCTTGGTGTCCAGAACTTTCTTTTCCTAGACAGAATGCCTAGAGATTAGCCTTTTATTCTCTTGGCCTCCATCACTTTCCTTCTCTTAGACTTCCTTCTAGCTACTTCTACTAGAATACTGACCTTTAGTAAGAAAGAAGGGCAGTCTATCACTCACAAAAAAAATAGAAGAAAGTGAGAGTAAGAAAAATGCCTTTCAGTTAGATTGCACAGTGAGGAGGCAGAGAAGTTTCTTTTTGTCTCCCTTTTTCCATCTTTGGACAGTAAGCATCTGGATAAGGTTATATGCGTTTATGTGGAGGGAGGAATAGTGATTTTTATTGAGTGTGAAATTGAGCATCTAAGGGAAATCTGTATGATTTCCAGGCATTATGGAGTCCTGTTAAAATTTGTAGTCTTGAATTTAAGGTTCAGTTAATCAGAAAAGTTATTTTTATTTCTTTCCACTGATGTCAAATGCTTCATAGAGAATGGAATAGGTGGATATAGTGTAATTATATTTGTAGGACATGTATATCAAAGAAGAGATAACCAAGGTAAACATCCTACTTAGATGGGGAAGAAAGGGAAGAATGATGCTGATGAACACAACAGCAGGTCTGGGATCAGGAGGGAAAGACATGGGAGCTACTGCCTTCCCTGAAAAGGATATCACGTGAGAAGACCCTGAGTTCACTTCCTTACCCCGTGTTCTCCATAGCTCTTTGCTCTGCCTTTAGGAAACCTTTCTTTTCTGGTATTTTCAGAACCATCACTTGAAAGACATTAGCAAATGTGACTTTCTTGTATCCTAAGTTCTTTCACAGCCTATTTCTCCTCATCTTGGAATGTGACCACATGGATTACTCCAAATAAGAAATGACCATGGGCAATTTCTTGTTCTTTTTTATAAAATTATTCTCTAAAAACCACTTTAAAAAATTAGGAAATTTATAATTACAGTTATATTAAATATATAGAAATTTCTCCAAACCAATGTATATTTTTTTGTTGTTTAATTAATTACTAATTTACCAGATCAGGACTAGAGATTAGGACTAAAGCCTGCAGTTTAATTATTCTTTACAAAAATGACAAGCACCCACTTTTCAATTTTTATAGCATCATAGAATAATAAAATTCATCCAGTATTACCTAATTTCTTTGCAAATGTCAGAACATACATTATAAACCTTTGGATCTCTGTTTTTCTCATTCATTGTCCAAAGTTCATTGAAAGTGATGCTTCCTCCTGGAACTCTTATTACAACTTTAAAATATGCAGATTTTATATTTATTTTGATGACAACTTTGATTTGATTTTATAATTGTGTTCTGCTGTGCGGAGAGATGGCTCTGTGATTAAAATGTCTTGCTGCTCTTCCAGAGAACTGAGTTTAGTTCCCAGCGCTCACAACCACTGGAACTGCAGCTCCCGAAGATCGATTGCTCCTTTTTGGCTTCTTGGGGAACCCCCATAAATGTGGCTTACACTCACACAGACACATGCACATGAATAATAAATATAATGTAAAAGCAATTATGTTCCATGTTTCTATTTTAGCAAATAGAAATACAAATGCAATGCTTAGCAATTGAATGTATTTCAAAATAATTAGATATGTCTAATGAAGTTCACTTCTACAAAGTGTTCAGTACATAAGATTATCATTTATAAGAAGTTAACTTCCTAGGTAAAATTGAATTTAATATTCTAGACTCAGGAAGACATTTTAGTCCTAGAGATTAAGAATATTGGCATAGAAGAATGAACACTGAACATATCGGTATACCTAATATGATATAAAATATTTGATGAGAGAAATGGCATGGATCACATCAAATATAATTGATGATATAGTCAATTTTATTATTCATGTTTCAACAACATACCAATCGTGTCTCATTTTTGTTTCATTTATTTATAATGAATAAAATCTTTGAAACATACAGCTGAGAGTTTCTTTTGCTTTCTGATCCCAAAGACACAAATACAAAGATTTAATAAAGGACCACAGAGGTGTAGAGCACAGTTTTCCTGTTGGTTATAGCCACATTTTCTTTGTCATGCCTTCATATATGTAAATATACAAATCCCATTAGTAACAGAGTCAACAAGCATTTATGAGGAAATGGTAGAAAATGCATTTAGTGTTGAACAGCTAGAAATTTTAAAATGCTTTTGCTGATAAATATGTAGGAGAAGATTGCTAAGAACAATACGAGGGCAATTGTCATCCCAGCTAGAAAAAAAGGTCACCAGTTTTATAAAATATGACCGTTAAAGCAATCTATAGGACAGAGGTGTCACATAGGAAGTGACTGATGGATCTGGAAGTAGGGAAACCTAGTATTAAGTCTCAAGAGCAAAGGGGGAAGGTGATTAAGAATCCAACTTTCTGGAGCTGAATATGAGTTGGTAGCACATGTTGACATTAGAGAGGACTGGGTACCAAAGGGGTCTGTAGATGCTCACATAGCAGTTATGAGAAATAGCAGCCAAAAGTTAATGTTCTAGAATATGCATTACTCTAGAATATACTCATATCAAGTTATTGCATTGTTCTGCCTAGTAATTATGTCCTGTGTTTCCTTACAACACATACTAGACATGTGTATGACTGTGCATGAACATGCATATGCACATGGAAGCCATGTCTTCCACAGTTGTTCTCCATAATCGCTGTGGGATGTCTTTCTGTGTGCTGCAAATATGTGTTGCTCCCATTGGCTAATAAATAAAGCTGCATTGGCCTATGGCAGGGCAGGATGGAGCCAGGAAGATAAATCCAAGAGAGACAGTGAAAGGAAAGTGGGAGGAGACACCAACCCGCCATGCAAGGAGCAACATGCAATGGGACACAGGTAAAGCCACGGAACACGTGGCGATACATAGATTAACAGTAATGGGTTGAGTTAAGTTATACGAGATAGCTAGCAAGAAGCCTGAGCCATAGGTCAGTTTGTAATTAATATTAAGCCTCTGAGTAATTATTTTATAAGTGGCTGTGGGACCATAGGTGGGAGAGCTTTGTCCAGAACACAGGGCCAAGTGGGACCAAGAAACTTCCGCCTACATATAATTATTTTGTTTTGAGACAAGATGTCACAGTGAACTGAAGAGTTAACCTGTTTAGCCAGACTGGGTGGCCAGCATAGTCCAGTGATCTGCCTATCTCTGAGTTCCCACAGCATGAAGGTTACAAGCCTGCTCCACTGGTTGTAGCTTTTTAGCATGGATGCCAGGGATCTAAACTCCGGTCCCTACGTTTGAATGACAGGCACTGGACTGACCAAGTCATTTCCCCAGCATCCCACTGGATTTTAAAATGTGCTGACACTGAAACTCCCTTTTCATTTCTTGAATTCAAGGGAATTATCAGCAGTTTATTAAAAGCATCCTTTGATTTGTATAAAGGAAACATTTGCAGGTGAGGAGGTCCCAGGAATGTGCTAGTGTAGTTTAGTAGAAATCCCACCAGCTTTGGCCTCTCGTGGATACTCCTAGCTGTGGTTATCAGCAATCATGTGTCATGGAGTATCAGGGATGGTGATGAGGGATATGCTCATTTTGAGAAAAGTCCCACTATCTTTTACAATTTGAGCTATGCAAATTTAAGGCATTCTTGCCCACCATCTTTCCTTTTTGAATTATGACCCTTACTTTTTAAAGTTATTCTTTTAAAAAAGTATTATTCATTCTTTTATGCATATTTCCTGCATGTATGCCAGTGCACCATGTACGTTCAGTGGCAGAAGAGGGCGTCAGATCTCTTTGCAACTCTACTTACAGACTGTTGTAAGCTGCCCTGTGGGTGCTGGGAATCGAACCTTGGCCCTCTGAAAGAGAAGCCAGTGCTCTTAACCACTGAGCTCTCTCTCTTGTAATTCTTCTCATCTGTTGGATTGTAGTGACTCCAAGCGTCAAAGTCCTTAGACAAAGTTCCTTCTGTAAACAGCATTTTTCATGTATCATGACTACAAAAGTTCCTGAAAAGAAGCAGCAGCTACATGAAGGATCTATAAAGACTAGCTGGCTGCTTAAACCACAGTGCTCATGGAGAGGTTTCAATGTTCCGAAGCCAGAGCTTATTATCTTGCATTTTCTCACTCCTCTTAAAATACAGTCATTGCTCAACTCTGTGTCTGACCAAACATCCTTGTGATCACCATATGAAACCATTTGGAATGTGTTAACAGTCCACTGGCTTTCACCAACCCCAAACTTAACATATCAGAGAGCAAGGGTAAACACGGGGTTCCTGATCTCCTCTACCCAGCCACACTGCTGCTCCCACTAATGGATTTGAAAAGTATCTGTATTTCTGACATTTTTCTTTTTGTCTCATTATTATAAAAACTCCATGAAACTGTTAACATGTTGGAACATAGGATGCAAATCTGTGTTCCCAAGCCGTGGTCACATGTTCGACACCAGAAAACAATTATTTCTTATCTCCTTCAAGCTGAGAGCCTTGTGTTGACTACTACTCTGTGTCCTTAGTATTATAATGAACACCTGAGCATGGTGTATTCCAGATGAGAGGCCAAATGCTTTATCAATTTTCTTAGAGCTCCTTATATTTCTTTATTTGAAATTATCTGCTCAGGAATACTTACTGACTTTTTATTTTACCATAACCAGATCAAAATATTTATCAATAATGGAATCGACTACTTCTTTGATTTAAATCAATTGTGATGCTGAATCTTAATAAGCTTTTGTTGATCAATATTTTTCTCATGTTTATATTTTATGGAAGGAGTTGAGAGGCCTTTGTCTCTTTGAGTCCTAAACAGATCTTACAACTGTACACTTTATTTCCCCATTTCTGTAAAGCCTCTCAAGCTGACAAAAAAATTTTAAGCATGTCTTTCATCTCACCACATTGTAAAATGCAGGAGTTCTTCTTTTTGCTTTTTTCTAGAGGTATAGTAAACCATTAGATTTCTGGTTTCTTTTCCCTAATTTACATGCAAACATATTATCAAATCTTTACTATTTCAAAATTTTAAACTATTTTGTTTTTATATTCCAATAAACTTTCTATCACTAGAAACATACATTGTATTTCAGGTTTTTGTTACATGAACACCACATCTTAATATGCTATTTTTGATGTGTGTAGTGATGAATAGCTTCAAAAATCTCAGTGTTACTACTTATTCACAGCACATTTTCATTGGAAACACTACTTAGGGATCATCTAAATGATCCTCTTTCACAGGTCTCTAATTTCTATGGCAAGAGAGAGAGAGAGATCATTGGAATGTGCTGTTTCATTATCAAAGTGTGGTTCTAGAAATAGTTAATGTTATTGCCTATATTTACTTAAGTCATAATAAGTTATCCTGACCTTCAAAATACACAAGAGGCTGAAGTCCTAATATATTTACAAAGAAAGAAGTGTCATTGAGTATGATCTTTCCCCTATAATAGTAGGTGATGAAGAGTACCTGGGGTTTGAATAAATCAGAGCCAGAGAGGAGAAGCAAATCACTTACCTGTATGACTCAGTGAGGTAGTCATTGTAACAACAATCAATAGACTTAGGTACACCTATAAACATCTTGGTAGGGTAGAAACATCATACCAAATAGCATACTTACTTTATGCCTCTCATCACAGACATGTTTGGTTATAAATAAACCACTGGATATTAACTTACTACTTTAGTCCAAAAAGACAAGAGGCTGAAACTTATAATACCTGGAAAGTTCTGTGGACTGGAGTCTCTTCATGCAATGTCTGCCAATGTCTCTCATATTGGCTTTGATGTATAACCCAGAAATATCTTCATAGTTGCCAGAGGGGTTTTTTTTTGTAGCTAATGACAAAGGATATTAAGCTCCTTCCTATCAACAAGTATCTGTTCCTGTCTCAGACACTGAAATATGTCACCTTCTAACTCCCTCCATCTGTTTTAAACTCTCATCGTTCTGCCTAGATCATAGGGCTGGTATGAGGAGGCTACTTTTAATCAATTAATTGGATTAAACTTCATCAAGTGGAATTCTCTATCTGTTCAAAAAAATTAGGATGAAGTGCAATACATGTGAATTTTTGCATGTGAAGTTTTGATTATGAGATCTAGACCCACTCCCTTACAAAGTAAGAGCAGGGCTTGGAAAGATGGTTCAGTGAGTAAAGGTGATTGCTTCATAAGCATGAGTACCAAAGTTTAAATGTAGCAAACCTGCACAAAGCTAAAAGCATGAACATCTTTAACTTCAGTGCTTTTAAGGGGAGATGGGAGGCAAAGACAGAAAAATCCTTGGAAACACATGAACAGTTGGACAGGCAACAGCTGGTAAACCAACAGAGACCCTGTCTCACCTGGGTCTGTTCTCTGATGTCCATGGAAGTGCTCCATTATTCACACACATGAATGAGTGCAAGAACACAAACACACACACACAAACACACACACACACACACACAGAGAGAGAGAGAGAGAGAGAGAGAGAGAGAGAGAGAGAGAGAGAGAGAGAGAGAGGAGAGAGAGAGAACATAAAAACATTCTGTTATGATCCCACCCTTTCCTGCAGTGGCATTTTTAAGAGTTGTATAGCCACCTCTGGACAGGTTGTCCTGGGTTGTGTTAAAAAGCAATGTGAGCAAGCCTGGAAGAGAAAGGCAGTAAGCAGTGTTCCTCTATGATCTCTACTTCAATGTCTGCCTCCCGATTTCTGCCTTGAGTTCCTTAGCTTCCCTGTATATGAGACTACAATTTGAATTGAAACAAACTCTTTCCTCCCCAGATAGATTTGGGTCAGTGTCTTATCACAGCAACAGAAAATCAAACTCAGACAGGCTACAATAACAAAATAATGTGAACTGTGTAGATTATGATGAGAAAGAGAAGGTTAATTCTCATAAGTTTGAAAGCTGAAAAATCTAAAATCATGGCATAGGAGGATTTGATTTCCAGTGATTGCCTGTTTCATTCCCAAGGGCTATCTTCTTATTTAACCTCACAGCATACTAGGAAGAGGAATGGTTCACACTGCTTTTGTTTGTGAGGAAATCTCATTCTTGTGCTCTCTGCCTCTGCGACCTAATCAGGCTTCACAGTCTCTGCCCCTCACTCTATCATAATCATCTTTGAGTTGAAAATTTCATCTGTGAAGTGGGGGAGATACAGAGCATTCAGTTCATTGCATAAGACTACTATGCTCTCAATCTTCATGAGGAAAAAATCCAGATCAATTTAATAAAAGACTAATTCTAATGACAAAACAGTAGGGTCATAGACTGGCGAACAGTTGTCAGATTCAAACGAGAATACATGGAATGCAGAAAATGCCAGGTTCCCTTTGGGAAGGACCTAGAGCTATGGTGAAAAATTTATAGTATTCCTCTTCTGCCTAAAGGAACTTTTCTCAAAGGAATGAACTTATTTGTTTGTTTGTTTGTTTGTTTTAATTCTAAGGTTTTAATGCTGAATAGGAAATGGAAGTTTTTCTTAACAAAGTGATGCATGTTTTAAGATTTCAAAATTCCTGTATGCTTGCTTATTATTAGTAACAAATTTATAAGTCATTGTGCACTTAAAACTTATAGCATATTTCTGTTTTTTGAATGTTGAAAATTTCTTTTTTCTTTATTAAAAAATTTTTTATTCATTTTACATACCAACCACAGATCCCCCTCTCTTCCCTCCTCCCTCCCCGCCCAGCCTTTCTCCCCTAGCCCATCCCCCACCCCATTTCATCCTCTGAAAAGGTAAGGCCTCCCATGGGAAGTCAGCAAAGCCTAGTACATTCAATTGAGGCAGGTACAAGGCCCTCTCCCTGCATCAAGGCTGTGCAAGGTGTCCCATCATAGGTAGTGGGCTCTTAAAAGCCTGCTCATGCACCAAGAAGGGATCCTACTGCCAGGGGGCCCCTTAAGCAGACCAAGCTACACAACTGTCTTGCTTATGCAGAGGGCCTAGTCTAGTCATATGGAGGCTCCACAGATGTTGGTCTAAGTTCCTAAGTTCCCACTAGCTTGGTTTGGTTGTCACTGTAGGTTTCCCCATCATGATCTTGATGCCCCCTGTTCATAGAGTCCCACTTTCATCTCTTGGACTAGACTCCTGGAGCTTGGCCTGGTGGTTGGATATGGATCTTTGCATCTGCTTCCATCAGTTACTGGATGAAGATTCTATGATGACAGTTAGGGTATTCACCAATGTGATTACTGGGGTAAGCCAGCTCAGGTACCCTTTCCACAATTGCTAGTAGTCTAAGCTGGGGTCATCCTTGTGGATTCCTTGGGGACTTGCGTACCACCAGATTTCTCCCTATCCCCATGATGTCTCCCTCTATCAAGGTATCTCTTCATTGCTATCCCACTCTGTCCCTGATCCAACTAGACCATCCTGTTCTCTTATGTTCTCATCTCCCATCATCTATCGTCTATTACCCCTGCTCACCACTAGTTTACTCATGGAGATCTCATCTATTTCCCCTTCCCAGAGTGATCCATGTGTCCTTCTTAGGGTCCTCCTTGTTAGCTAGCTTCTCTGGAGCTGTGGGGTGTTTTTTGTTTTGTTTTTTTTCTATTTTTTTTAACTGCTGAGTTGTTTCATGTTTTTTGTTTGTTTGTTTGTTTGTTTTTTTACTGCTGAGTAGTACTCCATTGTATATATGTACTCCATTTTCTTTATCCATTCTTTGATTGAAGGACATCTAGGTTGTTTTCAAGTTCTGGCTATTACAAATAATGCTGCTATGAACATAGTTAAGCAAGGGTCCTTGTGGTATGATTGAGCAGCCCTTGGATATATACCCAAGACTGCTATCCTTGGGTCTTGAGGTAGACTGATTCCCAATTTTCTGAGAAGTCACCATACTGATTTCTAAAATAGCTGTATAAGTTTGCACTCCCACCAACAGTGGAGGAGTGTTTCCCTTGTTCCACATCCTCTCCAACATAAGCTGTCATCAGTGTTTTTAATATTAGCCATGCTAAAAGGTATAAGATGGTATCTCAGAGTCATTTTGATTTGCATCTCCCTGATAACTAAGAATGTTGAACAATTCCTTAAATGTATTTCAGTGATTTGAGATTCTTCTGTTGAGAATTCTCTGTTTAGCTCTGTAGACCATTTTTTTTAATTAAGAGATTTTTCTATTCATTTTACATACCAACCACAAATTCCCCTGTTCTCCCTCCTCCTACCCCCCAACCTTCCCCCCTAACCCACCCCTCATTCCCATCTCCTCCAAGGCAAGATCTCCCATGGGGAATCAGCAGGGCCTGGTACATTCAGTTGAGGCAGGTCCAAGCCCCTCCTCCCTGCACCACAGCTGCACAAAGTGTCTCACCATAGGCACTAGGCTTCAAAAAGCCGGTTCATGCACTAGGGACAGGTCCTGATCCCACTGCCTGGGGTTCTCTCAGTGTCTGTGCTACTGGTGTTATATTTAGGAAGTGGTCTCCTACTTTCCTACTTTCTCTTCTATCAGGTTCAGTGTAAGTGGATTTATGTTGAGGTCTTTGACCCACGTGGACTTGAGTTTTATGCATGGTGATAGATATGGATTGCAAATTTCTACATGTTGACATCCAGTTATGCCAGCACCATTTGTTGAAGATGCTTTCTTTTTTCCATTGTACAGTTTTGGCTTCTTTGTAAGAAATCAGGTGTTCATAGGTGTGCGGATTAATGTCAGGGTCTTCAATTCAATTCCATTGGTCGACATGTAGGTTTTTATGCTTATAACAAGCTATTTTTATTACTGTTGCTCTATAGTAGAACTTGAAGTCAGGGATGATGATACCTCCTGAAGTTGCTTTATTGTACAGGATTGTTTTTCATATGTAGTTGAGTATTGTGAAGAACTGTGTTGGGATTTTGATGGGGATTGCATTTTATCTGTAGATTGCTTTTGGTAAGACTGTCATTTTTACTATGTTAATCCTACCTATCCATAAGCATGGGAGATCTTTCCATTTTCTGATATTGTCTTCAATTTCCTTTTTTTCAGAGACTTAAAATTCTTGTCATACGTGTCTTTTACTTGCTTAGTAAGTGTTACTGCAAGGTATTTTATATTATTTATGGCTATTGTAAAGGGTGATGTTTCTCTGATTTATTTCTCAGCCCTTTTATCATTTGTATATAGGAGAGCTACTGATTTTTTTTTTTGAGTTAATCTTGTATCTTGCCATGTTACTGAAGGTTTTTATCAGCTGTAGGAGTTCCCTGGTAGAATTTTTGGAGTCCCTTATGTAGACTATTGAATCTTCTGCAAATAGTGAAGGTTTGACTTCTTCCTTTCTAATTTGTATCCACTTGATTTTTTTTTGTTGTCTTATTGCTCTAACTAGAACTTCAAGTACTATAATGAATAGATATGGGGAGAGTGGACAGCCTTGTCTTGTTCCTGATTTTAGTGGAATTACTTTGAGTTTCTCTCCATTTAACTTGATGTTGGCTGTCAGCTTGCTGTAAATTGCCTTTATTATGCTTATGTATGTTCCTTGTGTTCCTGATCTCTCCAAGACCTTTTTCACAAAGGGGTGTTGGATTTT
Organism: Peromyscus eremicus; assembly: GCF_949786415.1. Lineage (NCBI taxonomy): Eukaryota > Metazoa > Chordata > Mammalia > Rodentia > Cricetidae > Peromyscus > Peromyscus eremicus. The sequence continues at coordinate 23,645,153 of NC_081428.1, read as the reverse complement.
GTCAAGGGCTTTTTAAGCATCTAGAGAGAGGATCACGTGGTTTTTTTTTTTCTTTCAGTTTGTTTATATGGTGTATTACATTTACAGAGTTTCGTATGTTGAACTATCCTTGCATCTTTGGGATGAAGCCTACTTGATCATGGTGGACAATTTTTTTATATGTTCTTGAATTAGGTTTGCCAGTATTTTATTGAATATTTTTGCATCAGTGTTTACTAGGGAGTAATTCTCTTTCTTTGTTGCATCTTTGTGTGGTTTGGGTATCATGGCAACTGTAGCCTCATAAAAAGAGTTTGATAATGTTCCTTCTGTTTCTATTGTGTGGAACAATTTGAAGAGTATTGGTGTTAGCTCTTCTTTAAAATTCTGGTAGAATTCTGTGCTGAAACCATCTGATCCTAGGCTTTTTTTGGTTGGAAGGCTGTTAATGACAGTTTCTATTTTCTTAGGGGTTATAGATCTATTTAAATTGATTATCTGGTCTGGATTTAACTTTGGTATGTGGTACCTATCCAGAAAATTGTCCATTTCTTTCAGATTTTCCAATTTTGTGGAATACTGGTTTTTGAAGTATGACCTGATGATTCTCTGGATTTCCTCATTGTCTGTTGTTATGTCTCCCTTTTTATTTCTGATTTTGTTAATTTGGATGTTCTCTCTCTGTCTTTTGTTAGTTTGGATAAGGGTTTCTTTACTTTGTTGATTTTTTTTCAAAGAACCAAATCTTTGTTTCATTGATTCTTTGTATTGTTCTCTTTGTTTCTATTTTACTGACTTCAGCCCTCAATTTGATTATTTCCTGCATCTATTCCTCCTGGGTGAGTTTGCTTCTTTTTGTTCTAGAGCTTTCAGGTGTGCTGTTAAATCACAAGTGTGAGATTTCTCCAACTTCTTTATGTGGACATTTAGTGCTATGAATTTTCCTCTTAGCACTGTTTTAATAGTGTCCCACAAGTTTGGGCATGTTGTACATTCATTTTCATTGAATTAAAGGAAGTCTATAATTTATTTCTTTATTTCTTCCTTGACCTGTTGGTAATTCAACTGAATGTTACTCAGTTGCCAGGAAATTTTAGGCTTTCTGTAATTTGTTTTATTGTTGAAATCTAATTTTAAGCCATGGTGGCCTGATAAAATACAGGGGGTTATTGAATTTTTTTTTTTAATCTGTTGAGATTTGCTTTGTGACAGAGTATTTGGTCAATTTTAGAAAAGGTTCCATGGGGTGCTGTGAAGTAGGTATATTCTTTTGTGTTAGAGTGGAATGTTCTGTAGATATCCATTAATTCCAGTTAAGTCATAACATCTGTTAGATCCCTTATTTCTCTGTTAAGTTTCTGTCTGGCAGATCTATCCAGTGGTGAGAGTGGGGTTTGATGTGCGATTTAAGCTTTAGTAATGTTTCTTTTACATATGTGGGTACCCTTGTATTTGGTGCATAAATGTTCAGAATTGAGACTTACTCTTGGTCAATTTTTCCTGTGATGAATATGTAATGTCCTTCCCGATCTATTTGATTGATTTTAGTTTGAAGTCTATTTTGTTGGATATTAGGATAACTACACCAGCTTGTTTCTTAAGTTCATTTGATTGGAATGTCTTTTCCCAACCTTTTCCTCTGAGGTAGCATCTGGCTTTGAAGTTGAGGTGTGTTTCTTGTATTCAACAGAAGGATGGATCCTGTTTTCGTATCTATTCTGTTAGCCTGTGTCTTTTTATAGGCGAATTGAGTCCATTGATATTAAGGGATATTAATGACCAGTGTTTGCTAATTCCTGTTTTTGTTTGTTTGTTTGTTTGGTGGTATTATGTGTATTTCCATTCTTTGGGATTTGATGCTGTGGAGTTATCTATTGCCTGTGTTTTGTGGATGCATCTAACTTCCTTAGATTGGAGTTTTCCTTCTACTGCTTTCTGTAGGGCTGGATTTGTGGATAAGTAATTTTTAAATCTGGTTTTGTCTTGGAATATCTTGTGCACTCTGTCTATGGTGATTGAAAGTTTTGCTGGGTACAGTAGTCTGAGCTGGCATCCATGGTGTCTTAGTGGCCGCATTACATCTTTCCAGGACCTTCTGGCTTTTAGAGTCTCCATTGAGAAGCTGGGTGTTATTCTGTTTGGTCTGCCTTTATAAGTCACTTGGCATTTTTCCTTTACTACTCATAATATTATTTCTTTATTCTCTATGTTTAGTGGTTTGATTATTATGTGGTAAGGGGACTTTTTTGGAGGGTCTAGTTTGTTTGGTGTTTTGTAAGCTTTTTGTATCTATATAGGCATTTCCTTCTTTAAGTTGGGAATGTTTTCTTCTATGATATTGTTGAATATATTTTCTGTCCCTTTGAGTTGGTATTCTTCTCCTTCTTCTATCCATACTATTTTTAGGTTTGACCTTTTCATGGTATCCCAGATTTCCTGGACTTTTTGTGTTATGACTTTTTTGGCTTTAGTTTTTTGTTTGTTTGTTTGTTTTTTTGTTGTTGTTGTTGTTTTGACTGACAAATCTATTTCCGCTATTGTATCCTCCAAACCAGAGATTCTCTCTGCCATCTCTTATATTCTGTTGGATATGCTTGCTTCTGTAGTTCCTGTTCATTTACTCAGATTTTCTATTTCCAGCATTTCCTTGGTTTGTGTCTTTTTCATGGTTTCTATTTCAATTTTCAGGTCTTGAACTGTTTCCTTCACTTGTTTAATTGCTTTTTCTTGACTTCCTTTAAGAGATTTATTGATTTCTTCCAGTTTTTAAATTTGTCTTTTTCTCAGTTTCTAAGGGAATTTTTCATTTCCTCTTTAAAGGCCTGTATCATCTTCATAAAGTTATTTTTAAAGTTACTTTCTTCTGCTTCTTCTATGTTGTGATATTCAGGTCTTGCTGTTATAGAATCACTAGGTTCTGGTGGTGCCATATTGCTCTTTATGTTGTTGTATGTATTTTTGCACTGGTGTGTACCCATCTCTTCCTCCAATAGGTACAAGAGGTGTTTGTGTCTGAGGGAGCTGCTCCTGGTCCATTTGGTTCTTGCTGTTTCTGAGTCACAGGGGCCACTTTTGGTCTAGTTGGAGTTCTTAGTCTAATTGGAGCTGGAGGATTCTGTGTGTGAGGTAGCCCCGGAAGTTGCAGGGGAATGGGTGGGTTTTGGGTAGTTAGTAGGTCTTGCAGATTGCAGGATCTGATGAGGGATGTTGGTGGGGAGGCCTGCCCACAGGAGTCTTCCCTGCTGGCCTGCAACTGGGGCAGTGATGGGGGAGGCATGGGTTGTGCCTCAGGGCCGAGGTCCTAATGTATTTCTTAATAGATTACAATAATTAAGAATAATGTTAATCATTATAATATTGAAGATTTCTATTCTTAAATATGCTGCAAATCATTTGAAAAGAAATATAAATTTGGATTTGACATAAGCATATTTAATTATTAATGATTGTTAATATACAAGCTGAGGTATTTTGCCATTTTACTCTATTTCACAATGAATATTATCTTGCACAGGCAATGAGAAACTTTTTTGGCAGCCTTCAGTTTTCTTTCAAATTCCTCATCTTTTACACAAAAATATTCAAGTATAGATAATTCAAGAGGGAGTCTAGAACAAATACACACACACACACACACACACACACACACACACACACACACATACAGGCTCAGCCACACACTTGAAAAGTAAGAAAATTATCCTAAAAAAAATTGATCAATTCATTATCATTACTATGAAAAAAATTATCTGATTTTTTCCTTCAGTTTCCAATGTAAGTGGAGAGTTACATTTCACTTTATACTACAAAAAAGCAATTAAAAATATTTTAATAGTGGACTCATAATCTCTATCATTCAGTTCTTAGGTAATGACTGAATTAGGAAGGATTTCATAACCAGCTTGATTGTTATTAAAGTTGGAATCTTAATTTCATCTCCCTCAAAATTAGAATGTGGTGTCAGTAAAATTTATGGCTAAATTAAATATTTTAATGGCAGAAAGCTGGTGAGCATAACCAAGCTTGTTAAGAGTTATGCGGTTTCCACAGAAGGATGCCCTATTATATAAAGTCAGCACACCATGGAGAAATATCTCCATTTGTAAGTTTTATCACAGGAAATTAATTAACAAAGCAATATGAGTATTAATCAAACACCTTTATGTAGTATTGGAGAGCTGAAACTGACCATCATTAATATAATATAATTAAATCTCTAACCAAGATTGGCATGTCTTCTGAATGACTCAGCAAAAAGTTATAATCTTCTACCAAAACGGAAAAACAAAATTTTTGAATTAAGATTTTAGTCCTTGTAAGACATTTTGGTGGTAAACCATGATTTCCACATTCTGTTTACGATATTCTCACTCAGTGGTTTGGTGAAGAAGCACTGTTGATAGGAAAATTCTCTTATTGAGAGGGAAAGGATGAGATGTTCGGTGGAGAGAGAGGTGGGTAGAGTCTAAGAGGAGATTGAGAGGCTGAAGAATGATCAAAATACACTGCATGAAAGAAGTTCTAAATAAATCAGTACATTCAAACAAAAAAGAAAATATCCTGTCACAAACAGTGAGCAGTTGACACTAACATTTTCACTTCTGAAATCTGAATCTGAAAACAATAGTGAGAGAAAGATCTATTTGTAAGTTTCAGTCTCTGCTTACAAATAAAAAAAATTCTACCACATTTAGTTAATGGATACTTTCTTGGAAATTTTCTTGAATAGCATTTCAAATTGTGGTGATATATTGTGTACTCCAAAATACTGTGTTCCCTAATAAACTTATCTGGGGATCAGAGGACAGAGCCAGCCACTAGATTAGATATAGAGGCCAGACAGTGGTGGCACAAACCTTTAATCCTATCACTTGGGAGGGAGAGATCCATCTGGATCTCTGTGAGTTCAAGGCCACACTGGGAACAGAGTTAGGCAGTGGTGGCACATGCCTTTAATCCCAGCACTTGAGATCTTATGCCTTTGCTTGGAAAGCACACATGTCTTTAATCCCAGGAAGTGACATGGCTGGGTGGAGAAAGGAATATAAGACTTGTGAAGACAGGAACTAAGCAGCAGTTCAACTGAGAGCCTCAGGGATGAGGACTCAGAGGTTTTCAGTCTGAGGATTTGTGGAAACAGGATCGGCTGAGGAGTTGGCAAGGTAAGCTTGGCTGTGGCTTGTTCTGCTTCTCTGATCTTTCAGCTTTCACTCAATCTGGCTCCATTTTTTGTTTTTTATTATTATTATTATTTAGAAAACCTTTTAAGATTCATGTTACCTCAAATGAGTTTGGAAAACTCTAAATTTAAAAATATCTCACTAATACCATTAAAACAAAACATAGAGAGTCTTTGCAAAGAAGAAAAACACAGGTTGCTTGGCACTTTTGATTATGGAAATCATAGTTTTCTATGATTTAAAAATTGTGGGCTATTTTCATTGTTTAATAAAATATAATGTAGCTAGAGTTTTCCTGCCTGGCCCACAGTCAGGACAAATCTCTCTCACCTGCCAGTCCCACAGGCACTCAGACCCGACCAAGTAAACACAGAGACTTGTATTGGTTACAAACTGTATGGCCATGGCAGGCTTTTTGCTAACTGTTCTTACAGCTTAAATTAATCCATTTCCATTAATCTATACCTTGCCACATGGCTCGTGGCTTACCGGCATCTTCATATGCTGTTTGTCATCGTGGCGGCTGGCAGTGTTTCTCTGACTCAGCCTTCCACTTCCCAGCTTTATTCTCCTCCTTGTCCCGCCTACACTTCCTGCCTAGCCAATGGCCAATCAGCGTTTTATTTATTGACTAATCAGCAACACATTTGCCATATAGAACATTCCACAGCAATATAACCCTCAGTTTATCACATTCTCATGTTTTATATTTATTTTTTAATTTCTTTTTTTTTCCTTTTGAGGTTATACAATAATTACATCATTGACAAGAAAACTTGACTAATAAATATCAAAGAAAATCAAAGGGGAAAAGGTTGCAATATCTATTTAAAACTGTAATTTTATTTGGTAAAACTGAGATAATTCAAGAAAAAAGAAAAGAAACAGTGCAGTGACATTTTTTTCTGCCTAACTAGCATTGTCAGCTCCTGAATTTTTTTTCCTTTGCTAACCATTAATGTTCACCTTGGCTTCTCTATAAATGAACCTTCTAGAATCACATCAGTCAACTTAGAACATTCAGGAAAAAAATGAGGAACACTTTTAATTTGACAAGCAGGCTCCATAGTGATTTCTTTCTGGACAAAATGGGTCATAAAAAAAAGTGAACAAGTCTCCATGCATGTGAGGGAAGGTCTCAAATGCTCTATCTAATTTGAGATTAATGCATTTTATAATTTTGGTCTGAAAGACACCATAAATCTGTCAGGTGAATCCAAATTAATTTTGTAAATTTTCTTAAGCAAATGGAGAGTTTAGAGGACTTAGTTCCCCACACTTGAGAGTGAATGCTTTAAAAATTATTGTATTCTTAGGAAATGAACCAATACATATGAGGAGAGATAGTAAGATCACTCAAGTGAAGGTGTTTGGAGCAGGATCCTCAGCTGAGGATGGAGGAATAAAAAGACGACAGAGGAGGAATGTATTCTTTCTGTGCATGTGTTTCTGTAGGTAAATACATGAATGCTTTCCAAGATGGACATTGTGAGAATATCTTCAACATTTACATATTTATACTTCCTCTTTTATGACATAGAGTCCAAAAATTCCTTGCCTTTATTATTTATAAAATTAATTATATTTTCTGAATCCAAGGGAGATGATATCAGTTAATTTGTAAGACAACCATTTGGTAATTACTTTTAAGATTTGCTCTTACATTTTATTATTATACATTTATAGATTATTCTGTGACTTACTCATCTGTATCAAGTGTCTGGCCTCCGAATATTATGAGGAAACATAGTCACTGTATCAGTTATCTTTTCTGTTATTGTGACAACATACCTGACCAAAGCAGTTTAGGGAAAGCTGGGTTTATTTTGGCTCTTTCAGCTCACAGTTTTAATTACAGTCTGCCATGATGGAGAAGTCACGATAGTGAGAGCATAAGATGGCTAGACACATTGCATGAACAATCAGGAAAGAAATAAATAGGCCTTTGTTCAGTTTGCTTTCTCAGTTTTCGTTCACCCGTAATGGTACCACCATATTTAGGATAAGTCTTTCTCTTACAGTTAAACTTCTCTGGAAGTACCCTTGCATCCAAGCCTGGAGGTTTGTTTCTGTGGTGACTGTAAATCCTATTAAGTCCAAAGTCATGATTAACTATCACAGTCTTCTAGGAAGTGCATACTACAGAACAAAGGGGAGGAGTTACTACAGACATTCATAATGTTGAAGGTAGTCTATGATTTTATGTTGATTGACATCCAAAGCTCCCTTGGCCATATGTGGCCTGCAGTCTGTGGGCTGGACATGCCTAACTGGATGATTTTTGCATACTTTGGGTATGTGTTTTTCCCTATTTACTTATTAATATGACTTATATATTCTAGATGGTACATAGCCCAATATTTTTACTAATGTATTAATTATTTGGTTTTATTACTGGATATAAGAAGAAACGAAAAAAACCCAAATAGATGCTTATGAGTTTTAAATGTTTAGTTAAATGGGAAATTGATGGAAGGGTGACTGAAAATAAAAGTGGCCCACATATATCCTAAGACTTTTAATGAAGATGTGTTTTGAACTAGTTCATGCGCCATTGATTATGGGTTAAGTAAGTAGTCCATATGTACATGGAATTACACAGGGAGCATGCATGTATTTAGAAAATGTATCCTTTATGAATTCAAACACAGGTGTAGAATGGTATACATACTAACAAGGGGTTTCTCCATAAAGGTTTTACTCTTGAGAATGTGATGACCTTGAAGTTCTTAAAGTTAAGACTGGTCATTCATTGTATCTAGGTTTGTAACTACTGCATTTATTGGCAAAATTAACTAAGAATTCATTTTATTACATTGACATTTGTGAGAATCCTTAGCTCTTATGTTCCCCTCAGTGCCCCTCAGTGCATAGGATATTCTAGTTTCGAGCTAAAAATATTATAAATTCATCATTTGTTAAAGTTCATTTTAATTCAGGTAAAATATATTTAATACAATAGAGTTATTTTAAATCATAATATTTCTTCACAGGTTAGCTTTAGTTTTCTAAATTATATTTTTATTAGTGTTCTATTTTTGAAACAAGATAATTAGGATAACAAGGATGAAAGAATATTTCAGAAATTAGAATTTTTTGAATCAATCGTCATTGACGACATGCCAAGAACTAACTCTCAAGACACAATTGAGTGGCTAAATTAGAAGTGTTTTAGAAACCAGGATTATAGGTCTCTATAACCATGAGTGAAGAAGGCTTATGAATTCTGAAGTATTTTCTAACACTGCTGTTTCATTTGGGCAGGGGGTGTAATTGTATCCATCCTCAACTTGAGGGAGAGTAATTGATGAGAAATATGCATTTAGTCAAGGCCACAGTGTTATCAATGTGTCAACAGTGAGGAATATGGCAAAGTCACAATGGGCTATCATGTCCCAATAAAAGCTATTCATTCCTTATGAAATCAATTCTCAATACTCATAATGGATTCCACTGGCCTGTGGGATCTGGCCCCTGCCTACCCCGCCTACTTTAATTCTGCATGCTGTCTGCTTCATCCCTAAGCATCAACCATCCTGCCTCTTTTATCTTTCTTTATTTAGCAAATCAAGGCATACATTGAAAAACCTTATTTCTCTTTGTTCTTCTTGCAGGGTGGGGTGTTTGCTCTGGCCTTGATTAGCAGTCAAACCAACAGCTATGGTATGTAAGTAATAATTGGCTACTTAAAATAAAGCAACCCCTGCACCGATTCCTTTTACATTATTCCTCTTTTTAACATCTTTTCAACATCTAAAATTATCTTGTTCATTGACTATTCACTTAATTGTTTAGGCATTCCCCAGTTGAGTTTCATAAAGGCAAAGAGCTGATTCCCCATGGCATAGGGCTTACAACATGCCTGACACAAAGTAAGTGCTCCATAAATCCTCGGTAACAGAAGGATTGATTGAATAATTGCTCTCAATTGCTCACAGTATGGCTTTTACTGTTTTTTTTTTTTAAACCTATGTACAAACGTGATGGTGCATTGCTCAGTTCTTTGTACCAATTGAGATACTGACATAAAAGTTCAGAAACAGAGGCAGTTTGCCTGTTGGAATTTAGAAGCTGTAGTGACCTATATCAGAGACTGCAATATCCTGAACACAACAGTATCTTGCATAATTTAACACAAATCTAATTTTAATCAGAAAGATATTCACTTTTGAGGAATCTGCTATCCATTGGCATGAAACATCCAAATTGTATGTTGAATTGTTTTTTTCAGATAGGAATTAAAAACAACACAGAGACCCACAAATGGACTGTGTGCAGAGAGTGAGAGACCTTGGAGCAGTCCGTCCTAAGTGGGATGTCTTCATCAAATCCCTCCACTTAGGGATCATCTATGCAGAAGAAGAGGCAGATAGATTTTAAGAAGCAGAGGTGATAGATGATTCCAGGGAAACAGTATCTTCTAGACACAACAGGACTGATACACATATAAACTAAGAGATACTGTGGTATCATACATAAGGCCTGTGCAGGTTCAAACCAGATAGAGGTCCCAGAGCTGGGAAGGGAAGGTAGACACAAGCTCCAACCCCAACGCAAGAAGCTCTCAGCAGCTGATAGTCTCTGGCAAAAGAAAAATTCATTTTCTTCAATGGATTCTAACTGGGAATATTAACCACATTTCAGGGTAGATCCCATGCCCAGCAGTAGACAGTCAAGAAAAAAAAACAAACTCAATGGTCTTTTTGTAGGCATTTTGCCTCATTTTGCTTTGTTTGGACATTTTTTGTCTTATTGGTCTTTTGCTTCTGTATTTACTTTGTTTTAAGGTTTTTTGAGAGGGTGTTGTGTTTCTCTTTGTTTTTGAGAGGGGGTTTGTAGAGTTGGATGGGCAGAGAGGTGGGGAGGATGGAGTGCAGTTGGGAAGGGGAAGCATGCTCAGAATATACTGCATGGAAACTTTTTTCAATTAAAATTTAAAAAGGCAAAAAAAGAGTTAAATACTAATTCAGATCATAGTTGGAGTATACTACTAAATGTTTTATAGATTTCTGGAATTTCACGAAGTATTTTATCCTTAACCAGAAGCTAACTAAGTTTATGTGATTCTGGAGACTGTTTTGAAGTCAATACAAAGTAAACTGAGTATGAAGAAGAAAGTTGGGCAGTCAGTGGTAAACTTAGCATCGGGTTTATTGAAGAAATGTGTTCTACTGCTTTCTGTTTGCAAGGCCATTAAAAATACATTTTCTCTTTTACATTGTTCATATGCCCAACACTCCTGAGTCAATGGTCCTCCCGAACAGCTCCTAATACTTGTAGAAATATGCAACTCAGGCTACAGCCACGGGAATAATTTATTTGCCAAGGTTAAGAAATGTTCTTAAATATAAGACTTTTGGAATACATTTAAGTACAGTGACTTAGGTCATTGTCTACCCTTCAAAAGGGTTTACATTCTACAGAGGAGGAAACAACTAAAGAAACAGAATGGGATTAAAAACGGGAAGCAATATGCTTCTAAATGGTGTCCTATTCTAGCACAATTAGGCTTTAGCAAGTACCTATGCACTAGGCATAAATGTGGTTGTTTCTGTCAACAATCAATAAAGACATTGAGTTCTTGGTGTAAATTTCAAGAAATGAAATCTTAGGATTTGCACCTTCCCTTGGATGTGCTGTGGAACAATCTTTGTACACTGTAAATGTGCTTTGTTCTCATTGTTAATAAAAAGCTGATTGGCCATTAGCTGGGCAGAAAGAGATTGGGTGAGAAAGCCTGAGACAGAGAGAATTCTGGGAGGAAGAAGTGGCAGAGTCAGAGGAGTCACCAGGCAGATGAACTGGAGAAGATGAACTTGCCATGCTAAAAAAGGTACCACCACTCGGCGGAGTGTAAATAAGGAATATGGGTTAATTTAAGTCTAAAAGTTAGCTAGTAATAAACCTGAGCTATTAACTGAGCATGTATAATTCATATTCAGCCTCTGAGTTGGTTATTTAGGACTGAGCAGTCTGGACAGAAAACACCTATTTACATGGATATTTGATCAAAGTTTTTCAGTTGATATTTAAAACGAAGTGCACAGTTAGGTGATGATGATAGGAACTTACAAAATTACACAACAAGTATGTAAAAGGTTTATAAATGAGTGATGACAAAGAAGAGGGGGAGAAGGGCATTAGAATAGCAGATGGTAAAGGAAAATGTATAACAATGATGAAGAACAAGAAGAGGCACTGTCAGAGGAAGAAAATTCAAGAAATGCCCTCAGAGATTCAAACAACAGCAGTAGCATCAATGTCAGGTCCTCTGGGACAAGTACAAACTGCTTGATTTTAAAGACCCAGTGAGAGGATGGGGAGAGAACTCAGTTAATAACCTGCTTGGAGTGCTCAGGTCTAACAAAACAAAAATCTTCCTTAGAATCTACACGCAAGATTGACTTCTAGCTTACATACACACACACAAGTGTATACACACATGCATGCACACACATACATACTCTGATAGATATACACACAAATCTGTAAACATATATTCACATATATACAGACATATAAACACACCCGTATATATACACATAAGTGTATACACACATGTCAACATACACATCAGTGTTTGGAAGCCTTTCCTTTGCATCCTGTGCATGTTTGGGTAGATGCCACAGCTCGAATTGGACCAATGGTCCAGACAATAGCTTAGTTAATTGGAAGTTTTTTTAGAGGAATATTCATTTAAACATTTAGTTTATTTACATTCAGCAAACATTTATTGATTTTCTCTGTATGTTCCATAAATAGTAGGATTGAGGAATAACCGATTTCTGAGATGAGAAAGAGTAGGTTAGGAAAAATTTTCTGCTTGAAATGTATTGTAGGAAGATTAAAAATTATTGAATATTTTTCAGGCACCAATATTACTAGCTGCTATTGAATGATTTTTTTCATTCCCTTAAAACTCATATATTGAAACGCTAACCCTCATTTTGATTTATGATATTTAGAGTTGAATCCTTTGCAGTGAGACTGACATCTGTCAAGAAAGCAGAGCCTATATAATGTAATTAGTGTCCTTGAAAGGAAATGAAGGCCTCAGATACTTTCAGGGCATCTCTCTCTCTGTTCTATGATATTTCTCTCCCTTCATTTTTCTACATAGAAGAACAGCATCCTAAAACAAGTATGAGTCCCATTATCACAACTCAGCCATGATCTTTGAATGACCAGAGACTTATGAGCCTTCTAAATTCTGAGAAATTTCTGTTGTTTAAATCAATATGTCTCTGGTAGTTAGTTTTAGCTGATCAAACTATTTTTCCCCCAAGTTTGTGAATGCCTTTTCCTAAATTAGTAGAATTTAATTCTTTTTTTTCTATTATTATTAAGAGATTTTCTATTCATTTTTACATACCAACTACAGATTCCTCTCCCCTCCCTCCTCCCCTCCCCCAGGCTTTCCCCCCAACTCTACCCATTCCCACCTCCTCCAAGGCAAGGTCTCCCATGGAGAGTCAGCCAAGCCTGGCACACTCAGCTGAGGCAGATCCAACTAGTGGAAATATATGAACTGTGGACCAATAACTGAGGAGCCCCCATGGCACTGGACTAGGCCCTCTGGATAGGCAAGACAGTCGTTTAGCTTGAACTATTTAGGGGACCCCCAGGCAGTGGGGTTGGGACCCATCCCTGGTGCATGAGCTTAATTAATTCTTAAGCAACCAGGAAGAACCCACTAACTGCTGTGACCACATGACTTAAAGTGTGAGAATAAGCTGAGGAGCCCAACTTTGGGGGCTACATTAACTAGGAAGAATGTGCTCCTCTGCTTTGTCTGTCCCCCTTTTTCCAACTTGGACAATTTCTTACTCCAAGAACAGTTTATTTCTCTTCCAATAATATCTATGATAAATTTCTAATGAAACCCTAAGCAATACTGATGATGCTATATTTTTTAGCACATTTGGAGTAACATGGATCTGAGGTCATAACAATCACTACCAGCGACGTGGAAAGAGCACTTCAACGGCCACATTACTGAGGTATCATGAGAGAAGCTCCCGTATCATTTCTAGGAGATACAATCTCACAGCAGACATCCCGGTCCTCTGGCTCTTATAATTTGTCTGCTGTCTCTTCCACAATGTTTCCTGAGATTTCCTCAAAGCAGAAAATGTCAGAAAGGATTGATAGAGACTTATGAAAATGATGCCTTCATCACCTTTCAAGATTTCCCATGGGCCAAAAAGAAGGTAACAAAACAGGCAGCTTAATGGATTGGAAACAAAAGGAAGAAATAGAAACATGAATCCATACAGATGATCACTCACTTTTTTTGTTTTGTTTTGTTTTGTTTTCGAGACAGGGTTTCTCTGTGTAGCTTTTCGCCTTTCCTGGGACTCACTTGGTAGCCCAGGCTGGCCTCCAACTCACAGAGATCCGCCTGCCTCTGCCTCCCGAGTGCTGGGATTAAAGGCATGCGCCACCACCGCCCAGCGATCACTCACTTAATTAACCAATAAACAAATTTTTAAAAGATAAATAAAATTCTTTAGAGTGAAATACTGACGGTAAAGGAAGAAAAAGTCCTGGAGTTAAAAGACTCATTGAACTCTTAAAAATTATGATAAGAATACCAAAATGATGGCTTCTGATGGGGGGTGTAGGTGGGGAAGGAATCAATTTTCTTTAAGGGGCTGGCCACTGGAAGTTTGACCATGCTCCAGTGAGTATAGGAGCAACACAAATTGGACTTTTTTTTTTTTTTTTGTTTACTGAGGTAGGATTTCTCTGTGTAGTTTTGGTACTTGTAGTGGGTAGCCATTCCAGCTTTGATCTGGAAGTTCCAACCCCCATTGAGGCTTTGGTAACTGTCACGTCTACAAGGCGGGGCCAAGAGAGGACCCTGAAGACCCAAAATCTGGATGCGCCCGCTCTCTTGGTTCCTGGATCCTGGATGCTGGAGGTAGACCGAGCAGAGTTCTCCAGAGAACACCGCTGGACTGCGCCACACCTTTCCCAGACCCTGTAAACTATCCCTTCACTTGTAAGTTACCTCACAAAATAAACCTCCCTTTTATCTACGTGGAGTGGCCTTAATAATTTCACCAATAGGTACCTGTCCTGGATCTCACTCTGTAGACCAGGCTGGCCTAGAACTCACAGAGATCGGCCTGGCTCTGCCTCCCAAGTGCTGCGATTAAAGGTGTGTACCACCACCGCCCGGCTACAAATTGGACGTTTTCCCTCTTTTTTTTTTTTTTTAGAGGGATCACAAGGGTCAGGGGATTAGACCTTTGAGAACTGGAAAGTGAGTGTGCTTGAGGTTCATGATGTGAAATTCCTAAATAATCGATAAAAATATTTTTGAAAAAAGACTGCCTTCATTGAACAACAAGGGGATTTTGATAAGGAGTAGAATTTGCATGGTTTTTGAGATGGTTACCACAAATTATTTATAAGATACAAAAGTAAATATGGTAACTTTGCACTGGAAAAAGTAGATACTTCTTTGGTCAGATGATTCATAATGACATCATCATTAAGGGACAAAACAACTATCATGGGCCTCCTAGTATGATGTTTTGGAATGATATAACATCACAGAAGCATGATAAGGATCCACATATGAGGAAAGTTTCAACAAACCCATTAAAACACATAATTAGCTGGAAACAGGAGGGCCTGTATTTTCCAAAACTGTGTCTATCATGAAAAAGGACAAATAAGGGAATGTTCCAGAATAAAGGAAACCTGAGAAGAATGGCAAATCATAGAATATACGACTGTGGACTGGAAGGGAGAAATGCTATGCAGAATATTGATGACCAAATTAAAATTTTAGGCACTGTGGTGGTTTGAATAAGAATGACCCCCATTGGCTCATATATATTCCAGTGCCTAGTCATCTTGGAGTGGCATTACCTGGAAGGATTAGCAGGTGTGGCCTTGTTGGAGTAGGTGTGACATTGTTGGAGAAAGTATGTCAGAGGGCCTGGCTGGGCTCTGAGGTTTCAGGAGTCCAGTCCAGGCCCAGTGACTTTCTCTCTTCCTGCTGCCTGCAGATCCAGATATAGAACTATCAGTACTTCTCCAGTACCAAGTCTTCCTGCATGCTGCCATGCTCCTTGCCATGAGGATAATGGACTAAACCTTGGAAACTGTAAAGAATTCCCAATTAAATGCTTTCTTTTTATAAGAGCTGACATGGTCATGGTATCTCTTCACAGTAATAGAACACTGACAAAAACAAGCATATACAGGAATTACAAAAATACATTCTTATTCTTGGGAAAAGCACCATGAATTACCTAAATATTAAAGGGTAAGTCTGCGTGTGTATGTATATGTGTGTGTAGAACAATAAAATAAATGAGGTAGAATGGCAACAATTCATAAATATGAAGAAAAAATGAATAAGAAATTTTTGAACAATTTTGCAATTATATGAGCTGTCCCAATAAACAAAAGAATTGCAGTGGCACTGAGCAGGGCCAGGGATTTTGTCACACACCTCAGTTATTTCAAAGAAGATATAAAATGCTTGTAACATGAATATAAGTTACAGTGAGCTTTAAAATTTATATACTACAATGTATGATATGCTTTTGTCGTATATGTCTAAATGTACTGCTGTTGAATACTTAAAATATCACTTACATAAAAGAACTGAAAACTATATTGTTAGTAATTTGGCTAAAATGCAAAGCAGAAAATAGAAATAATGCCAATTACAGTAGGGAAAATGTTTTGAAGAGGTTACTAAAAATATGCTGCAGTTTAGGGAAGTATGTATCAATATCACCATGATAGTCTCCTGTGTTCCACAAGCCCACATGCTTAGCTTCATTACAAAAAGCTTGAAAAATGTAAGCTTAATTATTCAGAAGCTATCAGCCTGAATGTCTGCTTGTCTTGACCCTCATACAATAATTCTACTGATAAAAGTATATAAATATATACTGGTATATAATATATATATACATATATATACTTGTATATATGAAAGTATATGAATTTAAACTTGAAGGAACATAAATTGACACAATCATAATAATGTTACTGATCATCTAAAGTATAACATTGCCTTCTTACTAAGCATTAAGTTCAACTTCTGGGTAGTTGAAAGTTGACATCCATTAAGAAGGGGGAATGAGAATAAATAAGCATTCACTACTATGCATTACTTTGATATTATGTTCATATTGATCATCCAATAGCATAGCAAGTTTTAACTGGTATTTGCTTGGAAAAGTTCTCCTTCATCTTTCCCTCTTCCTACAGTAAAAACAAGGAGCTGTGGGCAGGAAAGAGTTCAGTTGGGAAGATGATCACCACACAAGCAGAAGGACGTGAGTTTGATCCTCTAAGTATATCTGAAAGTGTCAGGCATGGTGGCTTATGATAGAAAGATCCCAGGGGCCCAATGGACAGCCAACCTTGCTGATTTAGGAAGCTCCAGGCCAAATGAGAGACCCTGTCTATATTCATGTGTACCTTTACAGACACATATACCACATAAATGCACACCACATACACACACAACATAAGTACATAGAAGTCAGTTAAGAAGTAAACTCTTGTGCATTATACTTTTAAATGTGGATGAATATGTCTAATATTCTAGTCCTCCTAGATTATATTACCATGAGTTTTACATTTTAAATAAATGAGACTACTTGATCTTCACTAGTATCTGTATCCTTTAAAATTTTGTGCAATATGGGAATTTTCAACCTCTCATAATGAGTAGGAGACTAATAGGTCTTTCATTAAATTTAGGTATAAATTTTCTTTCGTTTTGCTATGGTCTTGTTGCTTTTTCTATATGCCTTCAAAATGAAAGCCTACCCCAATAAGTGGGGAAATTTTGCATGCTTTAAATGATGGTATTTTGTCTCCAACTTGCTTCACACTGAGTTTTCATGGAACCTTGGAGGACTAAAAACTTAAAAGAAATGGAAAAATGCTTACTTTCACTCTGGGCAGTGTTATAGTCTGTTAATTTGAAAAATGTTGAGTTGGCTAGGTTGGAAAAGGTTAATTTCACAGGTCTTACTCACAAAACCTGTACAAACATAGCTGACTAACTGAAGTAGAGGAGGAAAAAAATCATATAAACAAATTCATATTGTTGCAGAAAACTCCTTGGAATATCATCAGCACAAACTTTTAAGAAAATAAATCTCAATACGCCAGAAAATCCTAGCCTAAAGCGGAACACTGTGGAATATTACTGAAGGGAATCTTAGCTCATAGTGATGTTTGTGGGAGAGATACAGGAACTAAAATTCATCAAATGTAGGGGAGAAGAAACATATTTTTCTTACTCATTGCAAAGTTCATGACTAATGCCACTATAATGAAACACAGATCAATGAGGGGAAAGCCCAAAAATTTTTCTGTAACCAAAATCTTAGATATCATTGCCGTCAGAAGTACCATGGAAAACTATTTGTTTCATTTTGATAGAAAATGGACAGTCAAGCATAGCAATATAATTGGACAAGAAGGTAAAAAGGTAAGGGCAGCAAATATTAATAGTCTGAGTTGCATCCTTCCAGATGTCTCCTCAGCGCCTTATCTACTTCTCTGTATAAGACAAGACACCTGTCACTTGTGGGCTTTATGTCTTATTTTCAGGAAATCCCAGGCATGTTCAGGATGGTGTAGTTGTAGGTTTCCGATCTGCTTTCAGAAGATATAAATGAGGTAGTTACTTTTTGGCCAAATTTCAGTCAGAGTCATGGTAGGTCAGAGATCAAAGTTTCTAATTCCACTGTTAACACAGTTTCCATGGCACCACAGTTTCAGATGATGAAATTGAGCCATATCATGACCATCTATTGTATACTTTTAGAGGGTTCAAAAATATATAGATTATTTCTTACATCTATACTATGGCTATTTTTCTTTTTGTACAACAAAACTTTCATTTTAGGGACTTGAGGATTGAGTTGATGTATTTGTTCATGAATTCCGTAAATGACAAAACCAATATACATGGTTTGATCAGTTTCAACTAAAATTGGGCATGAATGGATGAACTGACATGATTCCTAGGGCTAGGCAAGCATTGTGGACTTGTAGTTGTTCGCTTTGGGATTGGGGGTATTGAGTAAACTGAAACTCTGTTTTTTCCCTATGTCCTAGTTAGCTTTGTCAACATTACACAGCCTAGAGTCATCATAGAAGGGGTCTCAATTGAAGCATTGCCCAGATCAGACTGGCCTGTGTCCATGTCTGTGGGAATTGTCTTGATTGTTATTTGACGTATGAGAGCCCAGTCCTCTGGGCTGTGGCTGGTACCACCCTGGACATGTGCTCCTGGTTTGTATAAGAGAGCAAGCTAAGTCTGAGCCTGGGACAAGCAGAGTACCTCCATGATTTCTGCTTCATCAATAATAGACTATACCCTGGAAGATGAAATAAGCCCCTTTCTCCTTTCAGGTGCTTCTGTTCAGAGCTGTTTATAATAGCAAGAGAAAAGAAATGAGAATATCCTATAAGCACAGATGATCCATAGAGGTGTATGCCTCAAAGTCTGAGTTGACAAAGACCAAATAGGAGTTGATCTGTTTCTTCAAATCCCTGTACATTGTTTTGTATATGTTTCCACAAAAGATAGGGATCTGAAAAACTTTTTAATCTGAAAAACTTAAGTCACTTAAGCTAACTGGCTTATGTCGTACTGCTCTCTGAGGTAAAAGACTCAAGTTATTCTGAAGTCTGACTTTTATGGAAACATGAATAATTTGCTTATAGATTTCTGTATGCAGAGTTGAGAATGGGTTGTTTGGAAAGCGAAGACAAACTTATTAGCAATTGAAATAATTACCTATTTTTCCTATCTAGTGACTGATCTACCTTAAAGAAGAAGTAAAAAATAATTTAGGTACAAATCTAGAATCAGATAAATACTCATCAAAAGAAAAACACCTTGTCTGGAGGATGGCAAACAGGCATGTAAAATTACTTGACCTAAAATAGTACAGTTGTAGTAATGGGATTCAGACAAGAGAGATCAAGGCCTGGCTTTTAGTAAATTAGTTTTAATTTTAGTATTGTCACTACTACTTGTAGTGTGTTGAATTATGTTATGAAAATGTGTGTGTGTGTGTGTGTGTGTGTGTGTGTGTGTGTGTGTGTGTCAGAGAGATGGTTCAGGCAGGAAAGTGCTTGCTCTATAATAATGAGGACCTAGTTTAGATCCCCAGCACCTATAACATTAACACTGTGGCAGGCAGAGATGGATGGACCTTTGACACTCACTGGCCAGCCAGACTAGCGCAGCTGGCAAGCTTCAGCTTCAGAGCAAGACTCAGGCTCAAAAACCTGGAGACTTATTGAGGAAGTTGTAGGAAGCTTACCTCTGGCCTGCACACACACACACACACACACACACACACATACACACACAGAGAGAGAGAGAGAGAGAGAGAGAGAGAGAGAGAGAGAGAGAGAGAGAACTGTAGATGTAACCAACCGTCATATTAAATAAGAAACACAGAACCGATTCAGAGAAGAAAGCCAAGAGGTCAGAACTAAGAGCCTTACCCTTCCTGCTTCAGCGATCCTGCTTCAGCCAAGAGAGCTCTCCGAAAAAAGGGGCCTACTTCCTGTGTATATGTCTTTAAATAGTCTAGCTGTTCTGCCTTCTCATTGGTTGTAAACCTAAACATGTGACTGCCTTGTCACTGTCTGTATGTACCGCCCTCCAGGTCCTTAAAGGCGTGCGCCACCACCGCCACGCACTTGCTATGGCTCTAAAACTCTGACCCCCCAGGCAACTTTATTTATTAACATACAATGAAAATCACATTTCAGTACAAGTAAAATACCACCACAGAGAACAGAGGGAGAAAGGGAGAAGAGAGATTGGGAGATGGAGGAGTGGAGAGAGTGATGGGAGAGAGAAAAATTCCAAAGTATCTGCGAATGTAGCCTTATTTGGGAATGTGACTTTAACATGTAGTCAAGTGAGATGGAGATTTTTTTCTAGATTACAATGGGAAATGGAAATAAAGAAGAAAGAGAAGGAAAGGCCAATAAAAATTAATAGAGAGGAAATACTGGAAATAAATCCAAACATTCATTATCAAATGGTTTTCAACAAGGGCACCAAGGAGACACAATGTGGACATAGATACTGTCCTCAAAGACACTCCTATGCATGCTGGATTTTCACATACACAAAAAGAATAAAGCCAAGCATTATCTGATAACATATAGAAACAGTAACTCAAAATCATAAAAAAGCTGAATGTAAGACTTGAAACTAAATGGCCCCTCAGGGGTAAAACCTTAACCTTGACCTTGATAATGATTCTTTCAATATTAAACCAAAAGCTTTGTTTACAAAAGCAAAAATAAATGAGACACAAAACTTAAAAACATCTTTATAGCAAAGAAAACAATTTTAAAAATGGAAAAATCTATCTGCATCCTAGGAAAATGGTTTTTGAAAGTTTTAATTCTGTTAGAATGTGTAATATATAAAATTAATAAACACCTCTTAAAATCATAGCAGGATTGTTGTTAATGAACATAAAGACCAGAATTTGCATCTCTCCCAAGCAGATGCAGAAATGACCTCTAAATACAGAAAAAGATGTTCAGAATTACAGAGCATAAAGGAAATGCAAATCAAGACAGCAGAGACATTACATCAGACCTTTTAGAATCTGTACTATGGAGTTCTCACAAGAAAGAACAAGAACTGGAGAGTGGAGGAAATGTACTCTTTGTGGGGTTAGTGGGAATAAAGATTGGTGCAGCCATTATCAAAATCAGTAGGTGATTTCTTTTGTCTTCTTATCATACTATATGAAGGGTTCTCTTATGTATGTAGATTATACTTCTTTTTGTCCTAAAATGTGTACCCCTGTGAGATGTACTTCACAATAGTAACAATTTTACTATCTTCCTGCATATTCTAATGTTGTGTTTTGAATCTCTACTATAAAAATTAAGTTTTTTTTTTTTTTTTTTTTTTTAAATACAGAAAGGACTTCAGCTGCTAGGTAGTATCTTCTGTATGTGATAGGAAAGCTGCCCACATGAGTTCTCAATAATGTAGCTGCTTAATGACAAGTCCAGTTGGCATGCCAACAGAGATGGGAGACAGTTCACAATGTCCCACACCAAGATGAAGAGTAAGGGAACCAATAACTTCTGAGAGAGGGAGAACCAGTTTTCTGAGGCTGTAAGAAGAGGCAAGAAAGTGCCAAAAATGCCTCACTGAAGATGTCATGGGACAACTTGGTTTCAGTCTTCTAGCCATCAAAATTGGGAAATGGTAAATTTCTGCTATTTGGTTTTCTTTTGTTATGGCTAGATAAAGAAACCGGCACATTTCTAATGTCATCTTGCCTCTGATCACAACTTGAGAAACTGAGGAACAGTGTTCCCCCAATTCTGCAGGTAGATCCTGGACTATAAATCTTAAAGCAGAGGGAAAAAATGTTTAATTAAATAGAATTCCTAAAATGTAAAACTTGGCTATGCTGCCTTCCAGGTGCCTTGCCACAGCCAAGCTGTTCTCCATCAGAACCAAGCAGGGCTGCAGTGTTTAACATGCATGAAAACAACATCTGAATTCCGGATTCTGTTTATGCTAAAACTAAACTTTGTGACTGTACTTTCTCCATTTAGTTTTTTATTTGTTGCTCTAGCTACAAACCCCACTTTATCCTATATGAATAAAAGTTGGGGCATATTGAATACAAGTAGACAAGAGAGTCCAGGTGTATAAGAGTCCAGGAAAATGGGAAACCGATCTTCAAGTCAAGCCACAGCCATGGCTGGGCCATTCATTTCCTTTTAACAGTGTGCATTAAAAAAGAAAGGGAAGAAAGGAAAAGTAAAATAAAACAAAGTTATATAATAATACAATTGAGAGGATCCATACAACAACAAAAACAAAACAAAACAAAAACTACTAACCATAACGATTTGGGGTGTAAAAGCCAGATAAAAAATGATTTCAAAATAAATAAGTAAATAAGAAAGAAGGAAAATAGATCACCACACCCTGCAATAGGCTTAATGTCAGATATCATAGCACCGTTCTTACAATTACATATGTAATCTGAAAGTGTTTCATCCAAATCATAGTATTGAGAAAACAATTAATGCCATGGTTTCTTGTGATTCAACTGATTTCCCAATTACTTTCCTGTCTTTTTAAATCAAATTACTTCCATGCACTAAAGCTTACCATGAAGTTGGCCTTTCTGTATTTATTACTTCCTCAACTCTCCATTCGTATTTTTTTGTTCTGATCCTCTGTTTGTTTATGTTTATTTGACATTTGTCTACACTCCGCCTAAGTTTGAATTTCGAAGAGTTCAGTCTTGGATCCTGGAAGATGGCAGATGACACCCGTGCCCTGACCATCAGAATCTCCCAGCAGTGAAGCAGGAGCAGCGGGAAGGCAACCATCACAGACAGTAGATGATGAAGGGTAACGTTAAATGGAGTAGGCCAAGAAGAGACGTTGGAAAGTAGGAGAGGAGAGCCAGCCCAGAGTCTGCTCGCAGAGAGAGAGAGAGAGGTCTACTCCAGCTGTAGAGTGCTTGCTTCCTCAGTGAGTGTAGCTGGGAGTGGCCGGAAACAAGCTTAAGCAAGATGGAGCTTCAGCCCCCTTCACACTTTAGTTACTACCAGGTACATTTAAGAGTGGGAAGGAAAATAAGGAGGCATGGGATGAGGAAGAATAAGGGAAAGGGAGAAGGGACAATGAGAAAGATCCAATCCATTAGAGAGAGGGAAAAGGAAAGAAGAGACTGAGAAAGATCCAACCCACTTTGCTCAGCAAGTGCACCTGCAGAGGGAGGGAGAGGGCTGGGAAAACCTAGTCTTCTTTCTCATTACCGAACCAGCCGGAGCAACAAAACCTTGTTGAAAATACCCCTGCTGAATTGTTGGCTTAACAGCTTTGGATGCTAACATGAGTGTACACAGTTCATGTTTGGAGCTCAGAGCAAGTGTTATGTGACTGTCCCCTGAAACTTGGCTTCTAGTACCCCTCTAGACTCTAGCTTGAGGGGGAGAACTTTGAGTCACAAGCAAATAGTATTCTATAAGGTAGAAATCTAGTTTTAGAGAGGACACCACATAAAGACAGACCTGATAACTGAGCCCACATGGCAGACCATAGAGAGAATGTCCCCAGTATTCCCTGCCCTTGTGAAGGACCACGCATCAGGTTTGGTACCTGTGGTCAGTAAGGGCACCATGTATTGACTGTGTGCTTCTGCTGAGTTTCCATTTCTTCACTCTAATATTTCCCATTTTACAACTAGTAGGAAATTAGTTGGTCAGCTTTGTCCTGCCATATTCTCTTTCTTCCTTTGTTGTTCTTGTGGGTTTTTTGTTTGTTTGTTTGTTTTGTATTCTTTTATTTGATTTTTGATTTTGCTCCTTTTAAAAAAAAAAAAAAAAAACAGGCTTTACCAAAGAACAGAGTTTGGCTTGGAGGTGAGGGTTCCCCTTACCTCAGCCTCCTGAATGCTCAGATTTCTAGAGTGTCTGGCTGCTTTTCTTACCTCTTCCTACTCCAATTCTGCCTTTAAGTTGAGTCACCTAATGCCCCCTTTTATACTCAGTATTCTCCCTTTAATTTACTGTTCCTCCTATTTCTTTTTTTCTGTTGTTTTCACAGCAGTCACCAGCCCTACTCTGCATATTCCCTTTCCATCCCCACTGTTAATAATTAATATCTCATTACACATGGTACAATTAGTGGTCCTCCGTTCACCAGGAATGATTGGAGTTGAAGTGGTGATCAATTGGAATTGGCTGTTCCTGTTGCCATAGTGAGCCTGCCCATCAGTTTGTGATTTCTTCTGCAGTTAGCATCTCTCCTCAGAGTGATTAACCCTGGTGTCCTGAGCATGTGGGCTGAGGCTTTAGCTGGTGAGTTATACTCCCAACCTAGCTCAGAGCAACAATACTCAACTCTACTACCACCTAATCTTACTTGAACATTTGAAATATTTCCATGGCATGAGTGTGGTTCTGCTCATAGCGCACGAGTGTTCAACCACTGAGCTACATCCCCGCCTAACATAAGGGCTTTCTACTACTATTCTAATTCATAAACCATCTATAGTAACTGTTGCATGACAAAACTTAGGAATCTATGTTGTAGTTTTGTGAAACGGAATCCCAGGTTCAGATCCTACCTAGGTGGACATCTGCTATTTACCTGGAAAAAAAAAAAACAGTCAAATTCATGTGATCATTACCTTCCACTTATATAAAAATATGTACATATGGAAAACAATTGTCCATTATTGCCTTTATGAACTAGAAAATATTAAGATCACGAATGTGAAAGAATGACCATCATGAATACAAGATGGCACCACACTGTCATCACTCCAAAGTTTTGTAAGGATTTACTGCCGAATAGTGTCAGACAAACTGTGGTAGAACGTTCTTTAAAACAAGGAGAGGTTCCTTGCTACTGGTCCCCATGTGGCTACCAGGAATACAGCCCTGCAGCCCTGGCCTCAGTGAGTTCTTGGCTATCCTTACTCTTGGGATGGGTCATGTGATAGCAACTCTACACACCAAGAGGAAGGCCTGGAATCCTTGTTCACAAGTGGGAACCCCACCTACAGTCTTCAAAGAGGTAGCTTGGAAGTCTGTGGTTGACAGAAAGAAAAACTCCCTTCAACATTCTGCTGAGCCTGTCTCAAGCCGGGCTAACAAGGAGGACCCCCGAGCAGAGGTCACGAAACTAGAGGACCCTGAAGTCAGGCAGTAGGAGACATCATCCTTCCACTCAGCTTGAAAGTCATTGTCCCTCTGGGCTGACCTGGGTATCCACTGGCATGGCAGTGCCAACAACATCGGTAAGGAAACTGAGGCATGGTGGTTAGGAGGGGTTAAAGTAGCCAGAAAAGCAGAGTTGGCAACCTCCTGAATCACTTCACCATGAGTAACAACAGGAGATTCCTTTCCATTGGTCTTATTTCTGCTTGAAAGCTAAAGACTTTTAGACACTCCACTGTCTGAGCACCACAGGAAGGCAGTGCCGTGTGCTGAGACCTGCTGGAAAAAGAGTTTGTTCCATTTCTTTTGTTGACATGCTCTTCATTTTTACACCTGAAACTCAGTTTTCCTGCTACAAATTCAAGTGGTGGAGAAAAAACTCAGAGTTGTGCTACCCAGCTTTACTTCCTGAGCTGCACTCTTCCATGGACTTGGAACTGCCTATAAGCCATTTAACTTCAGCCTTCACAGGCCAGAGCATCCCTCCTCACTTCACTGTTGAAGAGGCCCAAAGTTGCTAGGTAGATGCTTGGAGGAACCCAGTTGCTAAGTGGTAGAACTAGGAACTTCTCTCCATCCTTTCATTCAAACTCTCCCTCTTGCCCACAGCGGCTGCCTCTCCATGGAGCTTCCTAGGGCATCTTTTGAACTAGCTATAATGGTGACAATATTTCTGCTCATCTTTCACTGTGAGCCGGTCCCACCATGTTGTACCAGGATGCAGGGATGGGGATGCAGAGTTAGGTGCTGCCATTTTGATGAGGATGGCTCAGAGGTGGTGATACCGGTGTTCCCCACACCAGTGACTTGGGAATAGTTGCTCTGTCACCAAGCCAATTGTCTTCCACAACAAAAGAAGCATCACGTGAGAAGCCCTGTTGCCTTCCTCCGTCTCCCTGATAGATCTCTAGAACAACTGCTTGAAATAGGTGGTACAAAAGCACTAGGAGCCATGAATTCTCCAACTAACCATCATCCATGACTCCAGCCTGTTCTGAGAGCTTCCTTCATCTCTACTGTCAACTAGCTGACGTTCCATGGGTGCTTTGCCCTGACTTGACAGTGTGCAGTGGCTGCTGAGTGCCTTCAAAAGTCCCATTCCCCTGAACTCAAAGCCCTCCCTTGACTTAGCTCACTTTACCAACCTCCACTCCCGTGTATCATGTTGTCTGCCAAACCAAACAAGTTTGGTTCCTGTCCTGTGCTGGCTTGTCCCCTGCTCCTCTTCCTTCCCACAGGCCTTGCTTTTCAGGTTTGACTCAAATGTTGCCTCCTTCACAAAGCTTTATCTTAACCATTCATTCATTCGCTCAACACTGATTGAGCCTTTATCCTTTACTAGGCATTGAATCATGGGTCCTTGTTATGAATGAATGAAAAGGAAGCAACGTGTTTGTCCGAGTCTATGTCTTAAAATGACAATTTAAGCGCAAATGGTGCCACTGAATCTCCACTGCAAATGGTTCAGTATCTTTGCCAAACACATTGCTAAAAGTATTCCAGGATTTTGTACTTAAAACATTCTTCCACTAATTAATCTATAAAAATAGTAAAATAGTATGTTTCAAATGCATATTAATATCATCTTATATAAATGTATAAATTTAGAATAAAATTAGTCTAATCCTGACAAATTGGTATACATAATTTTGGTAATTTGTAAAACGAATGGCAATAGAAAGAAGTGGTGAGGGGCTCTATGGATGACTCAGAGGGTAAGTACACTGGCTGCTCTTGCACTACACCCAAGTTTAGTTTCCAGCACCTACTGGTGGCTTATAACTATCTCTAACTCTGATCCCACATGGTACAAAGGCATTAAATGCAAGCAGAGCCCCCATACACATAAAATATACAGCTTAATACAAAACTCAAACAAGAATAAGTTGTCAAAATTGTTTTCAGAGCAAGAGTGTTTGACTCTAAAGCTAAAGACTGATGATGCTATTTTTGTAAAATTTTGCTTTTGGCACCATTCAGAAATAACATTTCATTTTCATTCTCAATTATGTTGAATAATACTTCAGTTTTAATTGATAATTACCATAGCTCCTGATAAAATTATCAAATTGAGCTCTTGTAAAAGGCACTACACAAAATAAAATAATGAGGATGAAACCTGCAACTTTCCATTCTGTGAAGTAATTGCAGGGGAGCAATCCACCTGCCAGCATTAGTTCTCTGCATTTATTCCAAAGGAGTGTCATTCCTACCTTTCATTCTTAAAATTCTGAAGTGCAAGAGATTTCAGAGGAAACTTATTAGGTGGCAGTATACAAAGTGCCTCTCTATAAATGGGGACACTTTCTCCCATTTTTACCCACAGGCATCGAGTGGGTGGACATCAGGGCATGCCCCTCAAATACTAAGTCAAGTTCTCTACAGGCAAGCATGATTGGAAGTATTTTGCCAAAAAGAGCCCTCAGTCTCCTCCATTACATTTTGCCTTCTTTCCAAGGGGTCTCATTAAACATGCTTTGCAATTTGAAAGAATTGTATTGTTAGAGTCAAAGGATAATACACTGTTACAACACAGAGGATGAGGACATGGTAATAGTGATGCTGACATCATTTCTCTAGAAAGGCAGACTCTCTCCATTATTGGCATCAGGGTCTGGTTGGGGTGATTCCAGGTTCTTGTCTTTTTATTCGAGGAATTGAAACAAGGGCTTACATAGAGTTTCTGAGCAGCAAGGAAAGTTTATCCAAAGCAAAAAGAATAGGTTATTTATGCTGCCAAGAGTGACAGTGGTCTACATGATTAATTAATCAACCAATTAATTGATTAATAATTACTTCGTTGGTGTGTTCTAAGTATCTGAATGGAAAAGGGGCATTATCATGGGTTTGTTAACTTATATTCATCATATAAAAGAGTTATATTTGCAGTTTGATTCAGGTGAGAGCCTTAAGTTGCCAATGGGTTGCTAGGTGCATTGTTTGGAGAAAGGTGTATGTACATAATATAGGCAGAAAAGGGTCTCTGGCTGCCAAGTGCATTATTAAAAAAGGTGGCATGTTCATAACCCAAACTTGGCAGAATGCCAAATTCCTATTCCCTGTACTTGCCTTTCTCAGTTCTTTTGATTATAAGTGCAGGGATAAAGACTTCTGGCTCTTTTCTGAACACCACAATTCAACTTTTTTTTACCCACAGTGCTCTGCTCTTAAAGAAACCTTTGCTAATATTAAGATAGAAGCAGAATGATGAAGAAACAAAAAGCAAATGCAGAACTAACTATTTATGGTGTAATATATGTGGGTAATGTATTAAAAACAATAATATAGAAAATGAAGCTCTTTACAAGTAGACTGGAATGGTATGAACCTGAATGTGTGTGTGTGTGTGTGTGTGTGTGTGTGTGTGTGTGTTTATGCACACTTGTGTACATAATTTGATATAATTGAAATAATATAGGGTCTCTAGGAAAGATGACATGTTGTTAAAATGCTTTCCTTTTTTTCCACAAAGAAATTAAATTTCATAGAAGATAGACAGCTTTCTAGGCATGGTGTTGTCTGCCTAGAATCGTAGCACTCAGGAGATCGAAGCAGGTAGAGATTGGCAGATAAGGAGTTCAAGGCAAGCTTCCAGTACTTGCTGAGTTTGAGACCACCCTGGGCTATGTGTGATTTTTATCTCAAAAAATGCATTTCACCAGCTTCCAAGTTTACCTAATTACCATTTCCATATGTATACATATGCACAAAACCACTTACATCTTCTGAAAATGCATTTCTTGTTCTTTTTTTCAAAGAAAGCAGATTACAGGTGAATTAAATGTAATTTTTTAACGTCTCCCCCATCCTCACCCCATGGAATAAGGAAGCACTAAGAAAATGTCACTGAATGTTTACACTAGCACCACACTCAACCTTGAAATGTTGTTCTGTTGGTTTCAGAGAGTAGTCCCCTTTCTTCTAAGGATGGGACTATACCCTTCAATTGTTCATTTTTCCCCACATACTTTTGATTGTTCACACACTTTCCTGTTTGCATTTTTATTTCCCCTCTGTATTGGTCAGGTTGCCCCAGAGAACCAGAAATGACAAATTGTGTAAAGAAAATTATTCTAAAGCATCAGCTCACACAATTATGGAGACAGACATAGTAAATGAAAAAAAAAACATACAGGGAAGGCTGCAGATGGAAAGACTGTAGCAAAAGCAGCAGTTGGAGTTTACAGGCAGTCTGCTGGCAGGCTTCTCCTCACAGGAAGTCAATCTTGGTTCTGTTAAAGCCTTGACTATTTGGCCAAGGCTCAGCTGTGATATGGAAGGTAATATGTGTTATTCCATGTCCAGAGACTTAAAATGCTAGCCTCGTCCAGAAAATTGCCTCAGTGAAATAGTAGGGATATTTGCCTAAATAATCTGGGCACTGTGGTCAGGAGAGGCTGATGCATGAAGTTCACCACTCCTGCTTATCTATACTGAAAGTCATCATCTAGGATTCTTCAGGGGTAAAAAAAGGAAAAAAAAAAAACAAACTTCAAAAGGATAATAGTAATTGCTTTTCTAGGATGAAATCATGTGAAACCAAGAGAATAATATTTAATTCAGATTATGTTCCTGATGTTCTGCAGCTGATTTACCTCAGCTAAATTACTTACTGAACTTTTCATCTGAAAAATTAGGATAGATCTTTCCACTGATTCACATTTTACTAATTGGCCCCTGGGACACATAGATTTAATTCTATTTCTTTTCTAGCACCTCTAGGGTTAAAAGCAGCTTCTCCAAGTTGCCTTGGCATTGCTAATTTTTAATAATTTACACGTGTGTTGTCCCTGACATTTTCAGTTATAGTGTCATCCGCTCCCCTGAGTCCACTACATTCATACAGTTCAATACCTGGAGCCTTCTGCTGGCCAAGTCTTTCTCTTTTGTTTATTTTCCTCCTTATTTAAATGGAAGTAGCGAGTTTGTAAGAAAAATAAAACATCAAACAGAAATTGCCAATAACAACTCTAACATTATGGAATACAGTTGTCCTAATTATTGGAAGCTATGTTTCTCGGCAAGTTCAACTTCAGAAGGGACTGAGGTCAGCCACAGACACATGGCATTTTCACCGAAGGACAGAAAAGGTGGGGATTGTGGGTTTTGCTCAAATTCCAATTGGACACTTCGTTGTCTGCTGACTTCTTTTCTCTTTCCTGTGGGGAATGGTTGCTCTTTCAGGAAGCTTACTGATAGGACAGCTTTAGTCAGCATCCACTGATCATTGAGTGATCCTTGAAATGTGAAGGGGGAGTCTAGGTTGCTGAGTGACAGGTGGGGGAGGGGAGCATGGTTAATTTTTCTAGAACAGTTTTCTCCTTACGTTATGGTTGCTCATGGACACATGCAAATGATATTTAGAAAAGAAAATGTTTTGTGCACGTGATAATGGCAATTCTGCCCATGGCATCCTATCAAGTCATTATGGCTACAAGGGAAAATGTAGATATTTTGGTTAGTTACATAATAGGGGAATTCTGTTCAAAATGAAAACACCTTAGTTTCTTGTTTTATTTTATGTGTATTAATGTTTCCTCCGCACTAATGTATATGCATTCTTGCTGCCCTCAGAGGTCAGAACAGGACATCAGATTCCCTGAAATGGGAGATATGAGTAGTTATGAGCCATCATGTAGATGCTGGGACTAGAACCCAGGTCTTCTACAAAAACAGCAATGGTTTTAGCAGCTGGTCCATCTCTCTAGCCCTCAAAGAAAATTTCATGCATATTCATTTTTCTAGTGGTATTAAGAAGGAACTGGTGTAGCAGAAGAAAAATAGTACATTTGCTCAGTATTTTTCCACAATTAAGAAAGCAGCTATAAATAAAAGTAGCAATCTTTAAAATCTTAAACTTATAGGTAATGTTTTCATAAATTAGGGGAATGTATATGTGTGTGGTCTACAGCTAAAAATATGTCTACTAATGTGTTCATATGCAACTTTTACATAGATAAATATCTGCATATATGCATCATATGTAATATGATAAATTGCAAGCATTACCTATGTATCATCTTCCTCTTCTGAACAATAATTCATTTTCTTCTCTTTATCACTTTTCCTACTCAAGGTTTTCAATCACAAAACTTGTATAAGCAGAAAATAATCAACAGTTTTACTCCAGAGTATGTGCAAATGTTTTCATGCAGCCTGTTATTAACAATAATGACCTTAACACAATTCATTTTCTGGGGAATTAATGACAGGGTTAATGACCCGAGGCAAAGCCAGCCAGTCATGAATCCCTAAGAAATGTCTTGTGCTTTGATCATTATTGCTTCATTACAACCTAAAAACAATCAGCAGCAATTACAGTGGGAACTACAGGGACAGTTCAGCCTTGTAAATTAACTCTCCCTCACTTGAAGTCGCTGAAGATTCTGTGCTTCCAGTGCATTTAGTACAAACAACTCCAAGAGCGAAAGAATTGATACAAATGATACCGCAAAATAATGGAATCCAGAGTGGCCAATAGTCCAATTGAAATCAAAGACTTGGCTAGCTAAGCAGAGAAGGTGAAATGAGCCAGTAATAATAAAGCACAAAGCAACTCATCCTGAACTTAGAATTTCTAAGGAGGTTTTTAAGATCATGTTCAAGAAGAACCAAAAGGAAGAGATTTTGTAACAGCGCCACATTCTAATGAGTAACAGTAAAATATTAAAAAGCAAGAAAAGACATAATCTAATTTGTAAGACAAATTGAAATACATTCCCCTTACATAAACACTCTTACAAGTTTGCTGGCAAAAAGCAAGAGATATAATAAATGCATTTCAGCTTCCATATTGATTTTAAAATGACTCTTCATTTATACAAGAATGTAAACTTTTCCCAAAGGAGCACATATATTATTGAATTAAAGGGTGTTCATGCCAATATTTGAAATTGAATGTATATATTTAATAAAATAAGGATCAAGGGTGTATTCCTCTGCCTTACTGTTAACCGAGAAATTCTGAAACAAGATGATGTTTTGTTCTCTCCTCGCAATTTTCATGTTTATAGTTTTTCTTTACTCTTCATGACCTTTTCCTCTTTCCAATTTTATTAAAGTACAATCGCCATAAAAATTACACATATGTAAAGTGTAAAACTTTGTTTTATCATTTCCACACATGATAAAATAGCACGATCAAACTAATCAACTATCTCATCACCTCCTGTAGTGGCCATTTATGTATATTTATGTAGTTAGGGTATTAAGTTATAGCCTCAGCGAAGTTTAGCAATGTAATATACTGTAGCCACTGATCTAGGATAATTTGAAATCTCTATCTATCTAGATAGATATTTACTTTGATGGTTGAAAAGTGGCATGGGTTGTCATGACAGACAGCACACACTGAACATTGATATCAATCCTCCACCCCACTAGACAAATACGGTCCAATACTCACGATGCAGAACCACTGCTTCCGTATGAGTACAAGTAATCCACTCAAACTCCACAGCTCATTGTGTTGCTCAGCTATTATGTTTGCTAGGTTAGGTGAGGTTAAGTTAGGTGTGTGAAATTTTTACTTAATAGCATTGTCAAAGTATGATGGAATTTATCATCATATAATCCCTATGAAAAGTAAGTATGATTAACTATAGGCAGAATCCTATATGTCAGAACAGAACATTTTTGTTCTGCATGACTGAAAATTTGTGTGAACCAACATCCCCACATTTCCTCCACTTCAAGCCCATGGCAGTTATCATTCTGTCTCCTGCTGTGAGTTTAACTTTTAGTTCCCAGCTGTAAGTGAAAGCACACAGTATTGCATTCTGGGTTTTTTATTTCCTACAATGGCTTTCAGGTTTGATCATGTCATGAGACAGAGAGAGAGAGAGAGAGAGAGAGAGAGAGAGAGAGAGAGAGAGAGAGAGAATATGTGGATGTGTGTGCATGAAAGATAGATAGATAGATAGATAGATAGATAGATAGACAGACAGACAGACAGACAGACAGACAGATAGATAGATAGATAGATAGATAGATAGATAGATAGATAGATAGAATTACAGGAAACTACGGCACGTGTGTATGTGTGTGTGTGTGTGTGTGTGTGTGTGTGTGTGTGTGTGTGTGTGTGATATAGGTGCAGGTGCCTGTGGAGTCCAGAGGTATCAGATTCCCATAGAACTGGAGTTAAAGGATATCACGAGATGCCCAACGTAGGTGCTAGGAATCGAACTCTGAACTCTGGTCCTTTGCAAGAGCAGTGCAAGCTCTTAATCACAAAGACACATCTCCAGAATGACCCTACCTCTGCTTCTTTTTTAAGGTTGAATAATTTTTGCTTTTGTCATCCATGCATTTCTCAATAGATACTGTATTTTAATTCATGTTTTGGTTATTACAAACAATATTGAAATGCTGATTTCCTTTCTTTTGGACATAATGCCCAGAAGTCAGACAGCACATGGTGAGGGACCGTATAGTTTTTAGTAAATTCATAGGTTTTAGGGGGGGAATCACAGTAGAATTGTTTAATAATACTCTCTCTCTTCTTCTTTGTCTATTTTCAATACAGAGTCTTACTCTGTAACCCATGTTGTCCTAAAATGTGCTATGCAGCTCAGGTTAATCTCAAAGTTGAGAAAATCCTTCTACCTCAGCTTCCTTATCATAGGCATAAGCTACCATACCTGTTGACCTTA